>NC_133325.1:244867319-244992319 GCF_042186555.1 Aquarana catesbeiana | reverse complement strand
TGATGTCACATAATAAAGGCATTACTTCCATTAATTGTAGAGCAATATGTTAAATGAGGCAGCACTAAGTCCCATGCATGAGCAGACAGAGATTTGCCGCCATGTTTGTTTACATGTTGTTTTTTTAAATATGGGTCATTGATATCCTAGGTGGCGCAACTTTACTTCATTTACAGTAAAACATGTTAACAGACATGGTGGCAAATCTCTGTCTGCATGCATGCAAGATCTGACACTGAGTCACTAGGCGGACATGTGCAAGAATCAGGAAGAGATAGCCAGCTCCCTGTGATGTAAAAAGTAAGATGGTGGTGCAGCACAGGACCTGGAGAAGGAGAGGGGTGCAAGTGAGGAGGACAACGCTGCATCTGGTGTACCTATAGGTATATTAATACAGAAAAATCAGACTGCATTTCTTATTGAAAGAATTAAGTTCATGTTTACATATTATTAAGAATAAAAGCCAGGCAATCAGCAATTTTAAAGGAGATCTGCAAGGATAATCCCATATTTGAAAAGTTTATATCTAAATTTTGGAGTATTAAGTGACCAGCTTGCACCCACCCCAGTTGTAATATTTTTTCTTAGTAAAGTTCAGCAAGTGTCTTTAAAATATAAAGTTTATTGATGGTGTCTAATACGAACATCTCCTGCGTTCCATGCTGCTGATCACTTCTGTATTGCAGAAAAATGATTTCTTGAAGAATCTTCTGAATCTTAGAAATCTGATACTCTCAGAAGTGTTGGATTCAGAAGATTCCTGTAGTAGCTTCTCTACAATACATGAGTGATCAGTGACATAGACAGGAAAAGAGGTAATTACTTAACATATTTGCAGAGGCTACACTTTTTAAACTTTTTATTCTAGCAACAGTGTTGCTTTCAATGCTTTGAAGATAATAACATACTTTTTTTTTGCTAAGACACAAAATATTGTTTCCTGCAGTTTATTAAGTGATGGATAGTACACTATTACATTGCTGTTGTGTAAATGTTTTTCCCAATGTGAAACGTAAGCATTAATGTCATGAATGCACATTCTGAGAGCACAGTGACATTAAGAATCTTCAGAAATGAATGAGTTAACATACTAATGAAGGTAATCATCTCATTAGTGATACCCAAACTGCCTCAGGATGGTATAGGATTCCTATGAGATCAAGATCTGGCTTCTGTCAAATTATGTCCAGGGGGAAAGTTTTTTGATTATTTAAAAATATTAATAGGTGACAATTGTATTTTAATGAATTAAGACAATTTGTATTTATTTGGAAAGATTTACAGCTGGATGAACAAAAGAGACACGTTGGCATATTGAAGAGAAGCTCCTTATATTATTAGATCGTAAACAAAATACCTATTAATTAATAGTACCAATACATCTTATTTAAAAACTACTTATGTGATTTATTCATACAGTACTTACAAATTACTTAACTCAGTGAACAAAATAGAGCTGCATGATTAATCATTAAAAAATCGTGATCTTGATTCAACCCCCCTCACGATCTCTATGCAGAATTTCCGGATTCATTCATGTAACAAGTGTAGAGAGTTCTCTGCTCACTCGGCTGTCAAAAGAAAGAAAACGGGCAGCCAGCCATGATTTTCACACATTGTCTGCACTAGTGGATAACTATAAACATTGTAACTTTTTGTTCTTAAAAAAATGTAAATAAAACAGCGCTGCGTAAAAAAGTGAGTGAACAGCTGCCAATACACCTATAAACACAGGTAGTAGAAAAATATGAAAAAAGTAATCCAAAACAGGGCAGCTGCTCCACAGTAAATCTCAACAGTCATGGAAATAGTATCTCAATGGAAGGCCACAAACAGATATTCATATGCCATGTGAGAAATAGATGAAAGAGACTCACATAGCGTAATAACGTAAGTACTGTTTTTTTTAAATTATTGAAAACAAACTCACATTTTCGTAGATCATCAAAAAGTTTCAAAGGTCAAGTAGCGGTAATAGTGAGGGCTCCACCCAATGCATTTCTGCTAAAGAGCCGTCATCTGGGGCTCTTTAGCAGAAACGCGTTGGGTGGACCCCTCACTATTACCACTACTTGACCTTTGAAACTTTTTGATCTACGAAAATGTGAGTTTGTTTTCAATAATTTTAATAAACCAGTACTTACGTTATTACACTATGTGAGTCTCTTTCATCTATTTCTCACATGGCATATGAATATCCGTTTGTGGCCTTCCATTGAGGTACTATTTCCATGACTGTTGAGATTTACTGTGGACGCTAAGCAGCTGCCCTGTTTTGGATTACTTTGAGGATACACTAAAGGGGAAAACCTTTCCGACCAGTTGGTCATCATGCCTGTTTGACTTGGATGACATAAGTCTCCCCAGGTCAACAACGTCTGGTAAGCCTTTAATATCTTCGGGTGACGGCTTCTCCCTACCATCATTGCCTTTCCCGGGAATTCTGGTTGCTTCTACATAGCCTCTTTATACATCTTTTGTTCCAACCTTTAATCCAATATGGGCATTTAAAATACTACACTTATGCGACCCTCTGGTCTCAAAGCCTGTTATGACTTGTCCGGCATACGTCGTTCCGAGTCATTCACATCTGGTAAGCCCCCTATGATCCCAGGTGGTGGCTTCTTCACTTCTTTTTTACACTGTTGGTAGACTTTAACTTGCTGGCTCCTTGTGGTGCCAATTCTACTTTGAAACTTTTTTGACTTTTATAATTTATTTGGCATCACTCTTCATATGTTTTGATATATTTTTATATATCTATATATATTTTTATTGGTATATGTTATAGTGTATACACAGTATATTATTCGTAATTTACACTAATACTGTAGAATTTTCTCACACATCGGTTCACACCTTTGTATATTATATAGATGTTATTTGGTTTTTCATATCACATGTAACCATATGGTATGTTAATATTTACACACTGTATTTGGCTTTAGATATGTCACCTATGTTATTATAATCTCTTTTTTGTGTCTATAGCGCCACAGTTTTCATAACTTTTTGTTCTTAGATCAAAGGAATGAACTTTGGTGTGTAGATGAGGGCAGTTTAACCATTTAAAAACTAAACCTTTTCTGACATATATATTTAGCAGAGATCCTAGGAAATAAAATGGCAATTGTTGCAATATTTTATGTCACACTGTATTTTTGCTGCGGTCTTTCAAACGCAATTTTTTGGAAAAAATACACTTCAATGAATTAAAAAAAACTAAACCGTAAAGTTAGGCTAATTTTTTTTGTATATTGTGAAAGATTATGTTACACCAGGAGAATCGTGAGAGAATCATGATCTTTATTCTAAGCAAAAAAATTGTGATTCCCATTTTAGCCAGAATTATGCAGCTCTAGAACAAAAACTAATCACATAAGTGCCAGACCAGTTCAATGTCCTTCCTAGAAATGAGTAAATCTGCCAGGGTTTGATTGAACAAAAATCCCATTGAACTCCATGGGGGGGGGGGGGGGGGGTCCTGTTAGTAAATTCAGGCCATTTTTAAGGTGAATTGGCACACTAATTTAAAAAAGGGCATGAAGGATTACACACTTTCATGGGGTACCATTGTAAAAAAATTGAATTATACTGCACACCAGGGATAGGGTCAAAATTGAAAATAAATAACGTTATTGGGAGATGTCTTAAAGATGTACTAAGTGTCGATTTAGTTTGAAAAAAGGGGCTTTCATTTGGTATTTATGTAATTTTTTTTCATCAATCGTTAATAGGCTTACTTTGACCAGCAGATACAAATTGGCTATCAGTTCGCTTAGGCTGTTCCTGTCCTCACTAGTGCAAAACTGCCCCGCCACTGGCCAATTTCTATAAAACTCTCAAAAAGACTGCAGATGATACAGAAGGACATTTTTAATGAAGGAGAAAATCCTGAAATGTAATAGAAGCAAAGGGGGTTATTTACTAAAGGCAAATCCACTTTGCACTGCAAGTGCACTTGGAAGTAAAGTCGCTGTAGATCCTATAGGGACATGCAAAGGAAAGAAAAAACAGCATTTTAGCTTGCACACGATTGGATAATAAAATCAGCAGAGCTTCCACTCATTTCAGATCTACCCCTTAGATTTAGAGCGACTGCACTTCCAAGTGCACTTGCAGTGCAAAGTGGATTTGCCCTTCGTAAATAACCCCCAAAGGGTACCAGAGGTAGGTGTTTTACTGCAAGATTCAGATACTGCAGGGGATACAGCAGTGTAAAATTTGCAAGCAGAGTATACTTTTATAGGCCTAACCAAATTATGCCTTATTTTTACTATGGGGATTTAAAGTGTGGTGATTGTGAGTGAAATAATTAGAGTTGAATTAGGTGCACTTATTTTGTTTTTTATTTGAAATGATACAGCAGCATGCCATGAACAAACTGCAGCTCCAAAACAGATAATCATTAACAAGTGAATGCTGCTCTTTTAGAACCGCAAACATAAAAAATCCCTACCAATATAATGTAAAAAATCGAGCAACCCCCAAAAGAAGTAAATATCCCAAAATACCACCCCTGAAACAAAAGCCTCCCCCAAAAATAGTTTATCCCAAAATTAAAATATACTCCCAAAATAAAAATATACCCACAAAAATGAAAATCCCAAAATGCCGCCTCCCTAGACATGACAGCAACTAAAAGTGATTGCTGACCTCAGATTAACCCCAAAATAAAATTAAAGGCAAAAATAGCCCAACAAGAACCAAAAAAGGCAGCAATTTAGTTGGTTGCTCAAAGAACTAGCAATCAAAATTAAAGTAAAGTTTCCTAACTAACCCAAATCTCTCCCTATACAGTTTGTTAGTTTTCCTTATCTTTTCTCTTTAGCAGCTTGCAATACACGAACACTATAGCTATTTTGTATCTAGCAGAATAACCTAGTGGAAGCATGCAGCCGCCACCTGTCTGGTCCAATAGCAAGATCACAGGTTTTACAGTGGACCACTGTTACATTGCTTGCAATTTCCCAAGAGAAAAACATTGGAACAAGGGTTATTACAGAGTTGCCAAAATTATTAAATCAGAAACAGGACAATGCACACCCAAATCACAATATCTGAACAGAGTTACCGTAATTACATAAGTGAGGTTGCTGGAACCATACACTAGGTTTCCTCAAGATAGACCCATGAATAATAAGCTCCAAATAAATAATTGGCAGCGCTCCAAACAGCTAGCTTTTCAAATTCTATATATTTATAAAGGAATATCATATAAAAATAAATTGTTGTAAATGCACGAGATCTCCTCACAGTTCCTCTATCTAGGCAAAAGCAGTCTCTCAGCTACAAGCTTCATATATTTATTTATTAGAACAGGATGGAGATCCAGGCTAAAAGTACAGCAATTAACAAGTATCAATACACACGGATAGATACCATAAAGAACTTTCAGATGGCATGCAGACACTCAGAATTAGGCTGAGGTGGGGTAAAATAATAGATACTGAACAGTATAAACAACATGTAAATGTAAAAAAACTCATAACAAGTAACCTGCCTTGCTTTAAAATTAAAAAGTCAAAGTTGCATGTTTTCTTGCCTAACTTTGGCTAAAATAATAAAAAAAAATACTCAAGACTAAAAAAAAAAAATGGGCAAAAATATACCTGTACAAATACTCATAAAAAATACCCCAAAAATTACCAAAGATGTTCAGTTGAAGTGGGAATTGGGCCTAAAGCCTGATACATACAACCCAGTGGGCTTAATGAAAAAAAAGAGCTTGGGAGGAGATCCTGTACTAACAATCCGATGTTAGAACAATGATCTCCCCTCGCTGAGCTATTGTGTTCTGACAGGGGGACCGCTCCCCCGCCAGAACACACTGGTCAGCACTCTTTTTCAGTCATGCCCCTTTGACAGAAGCCGGATTTTCGGCCGGCTCTTGTTGGACCAGCTGGCGTACACACAATGAATGCAACACAAAATCACACCGCTCTGAACAGAAAATCCAAATGATGAGATGGATGGTGGCACAACTAGTCCAGGTGTTCTGGATCAGGATGTCCCTCCCACATCCAGTCTTCAATTTTATTGTTGTCGTATGACCATGATAAAAAGAACACGCAGACGCGTTTCAGCACACAGGCCTTGTTCACAGCTGGCGTACACACAGACTGAATGTCAGCTGGTCTCTACTGAATCAGCAGATATCACATGATATTTGGCCCATGTGTATGGCCCTTAACAGTTGAAGGGGCCTAAGAAGAATGATTAACCACTTACCGACCACCCGCCATCATTATACAGTGGCTGTTTGAAGAGGAATACCGTTGTTCTTTAAAAAGACAGTGTAAAAATAAAAAATATTAAGTAAAATAAGATTTCTTTTTTTAAAGCGCCCCATCCCGCCGAGCTTGCACGTAGAAGTGAATGCATACCGCGTCCGCATATGAAAACAGTGTTCAAACCACACATGTGAGGTATCACCGCGATCGTTAGAGTGAGAGAAATAGTTCTAGCACTAGACCTCCTCTGTAACTCAAAAGGGGTAAACTGGTAACTCCCTGGAGGAGAGACGCTTTCGAGGGAATATGACTGCGATGTACAAATATCTCAATAATGATCCCAGCATAAGTATGAAACTTTTAAGTCCCAGGGAGTGTAAGAGGACATGGGACCACATGATGAGACTGGTCGAGAAGCGGTTTAACCTTAAAGTGGTGTTCCGGCCGAAATTATACTTTTTAAATAAAAATACCCCTATAATACACAAGCTTAATGTATTCTAGTAAAGTTAGTCTGTAAACTAAGGTCTGTTTTGTTAGTTTATAGCAGTAGTTTGTTATTTTATAGACAGCAGGCCGTGGCCATCTTAAGTGTGGGCATTTGAAGCCAGACTGTATTTCTTCCTGAATCTCATTCTTGCAGATCTCACACATGCTCAGTGCAGCACAAGCAGTGTAATAGGTTTCAGGTCAGGTTTCCATAGCAACGACAGTTTCAGAGGAAGTTGCTGGCCCTTCCTAGAAGGCATTGCAAACAGGAAATGATGCGATGGGCCTGCAGGGGGCAGTGCCAGACAGGGGGTGAGTATTGCAGCCAGAGCTGTTTTTTTTTTTTCTTTAGACGCCGCTTGTGACGCATTTCAGCACACAGGCCTTGTTCACAGCTGGCGTACACACAGACTGAATGTCAGCTGGTCTCTACTGAATCAGCAGATATCACATGATATTTGGCCCATGTGTATGGCCCTTAACAGTTGAAGGGGCCTAAGGAGAATGATTAACCACTTACCGACCACACGCCATCATTATACAGTGGCTGTTTGAAGAGGAATACCGTTGTTCTTTTAAAAGACAGTGTAAAAATAAAAAATAAAAAGTAAACTTGATAATAGCCATTTATTTATAATTATAGGAATGTATAGCAGTTGAAAACGTTTAACAGAAGTCTTATGCCATGTACACGGCATAAGACTTCCTGTACTGTACACGGAACGAATCCGCCAGACAATTCGATCGTCTGTGGGCTTCATCGGACCTTTGCTGTCGAAAAATCAGATGGACTTTAGATTTAGAACATGTTTCAAATCTTTCCGATGGACTCGAGTCCGGTCAAAAAATCAGTTCGTTTGTTTGCTAGTCCGACGGACAAAAAACGACGCAAGGGCAGCTATTTGCTACTGGCTATAAACTTCCTTATTCTAGTCCCTTTGTACGTCATCACGTTCAAACCAACGGACTTTCGAACGGACTTTAAAGACCGTCAGACCTTTGATGCAGAAAAGTCCGCTCGTGAGTACGCGGCAATAGTTACACACATTTTTTTGAAGATATTTGAAGGGTCTGCATTCCATATTAATAGATTTATATTAGTAATACAGTAATACCTTGGATTGCAAGCATAATTTTTTTCAGAAGCATGCTTGTAATCCAAAGCACTCTTATATCAAAGCAAATTTTCCCATAAGAAATAATGGAAACTCAGATAATTTGCTCCACAACCATTTATTCATATAAAAATGATCAAAATATGAGCAAAAGCTCATAATAATACTGTACAGTACTGTGGTAGGAATACTGTACTGTACAGTACCTCTGTGTTGAAAAAAAAAAAAAGAAGAAGAACCACAGTTTTAATAAAAAAATAAAAAAAGACTTACACTAACAATGTTAATGACTTTTTAGGCATGATAACAAATGTTATACAGTTAAAAGCTAAAATTTATTGAACATAGATAACAATATTTAAAAAAAGAAAAAAACAGATCCAAAAGTCTGTACAAAATCAGTCCATGAAAATGGTTACAACAATATAGACCATACATAGTTCAGTGAAATAACATAAACAATTCAAGGATGAGATAACCATCATTCCATCATAGAAATATTATGTTCAAGGAAGAGCTATGTCATTGGTAGGTGTTATTATTTACAGCTCAACATGTTGCACGCCTAGCGCTTCTTCAGGAGCATGGAACATGATAATAGTAATATGATGGTTAGATGTGGAGGGGGAGGGAGGGAAAAGAAAAAAGGAAGGAGGGAGGCTGGGAAATAACCCGCCAGGGAAGTAAACTGAGGACTTGCACTGTGGTAGATAGTGCCAGAGGCATCTAGCAACACATAGTAACCACAGGACAGTTTTATAAGTAGCAATGTAGAGTTACTTAAATGTGTAAAAAACACAGCGGTTACACAGACATTTTTAGGTAGTCACAAAAAAAAGATGATTGGACATCCCATATATAGATTGGTAGTGTAAGACCTGCTGCTGATAGATAGTGAGCTTGAATATACAAAGAAAACAGCCGCTCGGGTAGAGAGTGACTGTAACCAGGAACTAGGCCTCTACCCGAGCGGCTGTTTTCTTTGCATATCCAAGCTCACTATCTATCAGCAGCAGGTCTTACACTACCAATCTATATATGGGATGCTCCGAACGCACGTTATGCCTGCCTCACCCAGCTGGGAGTGTCTCTGGGTGTCTCCAATTGCTTTACTGTACATGTGGCTTTACATGGATGAACACCAGACTCCTTAACATTGTGAGTGTAATTCTTTTGTTTTTACAGTAAAACTACTGCTCATATATCAAGACAGAGCTTGTATATCAAGGCAAAAAGAAAAATGTTGCTCATCTTTCAGTGTTGTCACATGAAAAGATAAAATAAAATATTTCCAAAAATGTGAGTGATGTACTCACTTTTGTGAGATACTGTAAATATCTATCTCTCTCTCTCTCTCTCTCTCTCTCTCTCTCTCTCTATAGATATATATATATATCTATAGAGATAGAGATATATATAGATATATAGATATATATAGATATATATAGATATATCTATATATATCTATATAGATATATATAGATATATCTATATATATCTATATATATCTATATAGATATATATAGATATATATATAGATATATCTATATATATATATCGATATATATATCGATATAGATATATATATATACATATATATATCTATATAGATATATGTGTGACATGTACCTCCCCTAACCACATACAATTGCCAGATACAACCAGAAAAAAAAGGGAAACAAACTTCTTAATGACTGCTACTGACTATTATTTCAACACAAGATAACAAAGTGATTCACCATTTATTAATATCAGTAAATTCAATAAAGTGCTTGTGCGTATGGGACAATAGACAAATAATGGAAATTATTGCCACATCACGTTCAAACAGCACCCAGGAACAATGCTCAGGCTGTCAATCAGCTGTCACCATTTTTCTCTTGGTGTCAGGAAAACTTGTCAGAACTGATACATGCTGATAGCAGAGGAACTAAGCAGCAGACAGAAATTATGCTTAGTGCTCTTAATTGAGACAAGTACACACTATAGTGCACATGTGTCAAACTCAAGGCCCAGGGGCTGCAGCAGTGCCCTCATTGTTGCCCTCACCTTGTCTCAGCAGTCAGCAGCAGAGAGGAGGACAGAACTCCTCTGCCAGATCCTGCACTTCTCCATGCAGCCGCAGAGAGGTTCTTATCTGCCCCCCCTTCCCTGTCTCAGCAGTCGGCAGCAAAGAGGAGGACAGAACTTATCCTACAGATCCTGTGCCTCTCTGTGTGGTTGCAGCATCCTCTCATCTCCACCTTTCTTGGTCTCAGAATTCAGCAGACTCCAGCCCTCCTCTGGTCCTCCTCCAAATTCTGTACTTTCTGTTTTCCAGCTCTGCCCCCAGCTTATTCCTGGCAGCAGCACAAGGTAAGGGGGTGCAATGTGATGTAAAGAAGGGTGAGGGACTCTTGACATCTGATGTAAGGGGGGTGCTCTGGACATCGAGTCTTACAGATACAACCGGCCCTTTGAGAGCAACCATAATACTGATGCGGCCAGTGATGAAATTGAGTTTGACACCCCCCCTGATATAGAGGGATATGGTTTGTTCATTTTTCATGTCTGAGTAATATAGCAACTGTTAAAGTGACAGAAGCACCATAGTACTGTTTGTAATCCTATGAAAACTGGAGTTAGCATTATAATATTAAAAGTTACTATTAAAAGTTGATTGTAAATAGCTGAGCAAGTCTTACCTTCATTTTATATCCTCAGGCTCCCATTGATTAAGTCAAAATACTCCAGAATACAGTATACACTTCCACTGTAGTTCAGCCACACTAAGTATACAGTATCTCACAAAAGTGAACACAACCCTCACAATTTTGTAAATATTTTATTATATCTTTTCATGTGACAACATTGAAGAAATTACACTTTGCTACAATGTAAAGTAGTGAGTGTACAGCTTGTATAACAGTGTAAATTTGCTGTACCCTCAAAATAACTCAACACACAGCCATTAATGTCTAAACTGCTGGCAACAAAAGTGAGTACACCCCTAAGTGAAAATGTCCAAATTGGGCCCAATTAGCCATTTTCCCTCCCCGGTGTCATTTGACTCGTTAGTGTTACAAGGTCTCAGGTTTGAATAGGGAGCAGGTGTGTTAAACTTGTTATCTTTCACTCTCTCATATTGGTCACTGGAAGTTCAACATGACACCTAATGGCAAAGAACTCTCTGAGGATCTGAAAAAAAGAATTTTTGTTCTACATGAAGATGGCCTAGGCTATAAGAAGATTGCCAAGACCCTAAAACTGAGCTGCAGCACGGTGGCCAAGACCATACATTGGTTTAACAGGACATGTTCCACTCAGAACAGGCCTTCTCGTGGTCAACCAAAGAAGTTAAGTGCACATGTTCAGCATCATATCCAGAGGTTGTCTTTGGGAAATAGACGTATGAGTGCTGCAAGCATTGCTGCAGAGGTTGAAGGGGTGGGGGGTCAGCCTGTCAGTGCTCAGCCCATACGCCGCACACTGCATTCATCTGGTCTGCATGGCTGTTGTCCCAGAAGAAAGCCACTTCTAAAGATGAAGATAAAGATGAAGAAAGCTCACAAACAGTTTGCTGAAGAAAACCAGACTAAGGACACGGATTACTGGAACCATGTCCTGTGGTCTGATGAGACCAAGATAAACTCATTTGGTTCAGATGGCTTTAAGCATGTGTGGTGGAAACCAGGTGTGGAGTACAAAGACAAGTGTGCCTTGCTTACAGTCAAGCATACTGGTGGGAGTGTCATGGTCTGGGGCTGCTTGAGTGCTGCCGGCACTGGGGAGCTACAGTTTATTGAGGGAACCATGAAAGCCAACTTGTACTGTGACATACTGAAGCAGAGCATGATCCCCTCCCTTAAGTATTTCAACATGATAACAACCTCAAACACACCTCCAAAATGAGTACTGCCTTGCTAAAGAAGCCGAGGGTAAAGGTGATGGACTGGCCAAGTATGTGTCCAGACCTAAACACTATTGAGCATCTGTGGGGCATTCTCAAATGGAAGGTGGAGGAGCGCAAGGTCTCTAACATCCACCAGCTCCGTGATATCATCATAGAGGAGTGGAAGAGGACTCCAGCGGCAACCTGTGAAACTCTGGTGAACTCCATGCCCAAGAGGGTTAAGGCAGTGCTGGAAAATAATGGTGGCCGCACAAAATATTGACACTTTGGGCCCAATTTGAACATTTTCACTTAGGGGTGTACTCACTTTTGTTGCCAGCGATTTAGACATTAATGGCTGTGTGTTGAGTTATTTTGAGGGGACAAATGTACACAGTTATACAAGCTGTACACTCACTACTTTATATTGTAGCAAAGTGTAATTTCTTCAGTGTTGTCACATGAAAAGATATAATATATATATATATATATATATATATATATATGTATATATATATATATATATATATATATATATATATATATATATATATATATATATATAAATTTTTAAAAATTTGAGGGGTGTACTCACTTTTGTGAGATACTGTATATAGAGTAGGTGAAGTTGAAAAAAGACACAAGTCCATCAAGTCGAACCTATGTGTTTGATTATATAGGGCTAAGAGAAGACTAATTGTGGCTGAAAATTTTTTTTCTAGGCATCTCATTACTTTTTAAGGTGGGTATTGTTTTTATTGTGTGCATGTATACCTGGATATATTTTTTATTATTGTCTGCAATAAAATGACTCTTAGAGGGACAAATTAATATTTTTTAATTCATTTTTTATTTATTTGATTATTTGTTATTTTGTGTTGATATACTAGCCTATTGTAGTCTTTAAGCAGTATGTTTCTCTCCACTTTTTGTTTGTAACCACATATAATCCAGCACTGGAAGGAGTAAGAAAGATAATCAAAGAACTACAGCCCCCAATCCTGGCCTCCAGGCTAACTCAGACAGAAATTAACCACTTCACGCAAATCGCTGTACCCATACGTCAGTACTTTGACGCTAAATACAAGGGTTATGGCAGCAGCTAGCTGCCATAACCCTGGTATTTTCTGGAACGGCGTGTATTTGACTTTAAGACAAAAGTGGTCTCCATGGCAGATTCACCGCAAGATAACTTTTATCGGTGGCGGGAGAGGTGCCCACCCCTCTCCCTCTGCGCTCCAGTCGTCTCCGCCACTTACCGGACACGCCTTTAGAGGCGGAGACCCTTTCCCGTGGATGCCTGGCTGCTGACTGAGGGGAAGATGGCCCCTGCTCAGCCCCATGGCATGGGAGGGCGGAAGCGATGTCAAACGTCACTTCTACCCATAGCTCTTAAAGGGGAATTTAAAAAAAAAAAAAAATTAATTTTTTAATTTCATTTTAGTGTAAATATGAGATCTGAGGTCTTTTTGAGTTTTTGTATTTTTGTATTTTTACATTCCTTGTAATAGGAATAAAAGTGACCCAAAAATATTTTTTTTTAAAAACTGTCAAAACAAAAAATGAAAAGTAAAAAAATAAGAAAAAAATGTATTTTTTTGAAGTGCCCTGTCCCGACGAGCTTGCGCGCAGAAGCGAACGCATACGTGAGTGGCGTCCGCATATGAAAACGGTGTTCAAACCACACATGTGAGGTATCCCCATGATCGTTAGAGTGAGAGCAATAATTTTAGCCCTAGACCTCCTCTGCAAGTCAAAACTGGTAACCTGTAGACATTTTTAAACATCGCCTATGGAGATTTTTAACCGGTTCAATACAGGGCATTTTCACCCCCTTCCTTCCCTGGCCAATTTTTAGTTTTCAGCGCTGTCGCACTTTAAACGACAATTGCACGGTCGTGCAACGTTGTACCCAAAAAAAATTGACGTCCTTTTTTCCCCACAAATAGAGCTCTCTTTTGGTGGTATTTGATCGCCTCTGCGGTTTTTATTTTTTGCGCTATAAACAAAAGAAGAGCGACAATTTTGAAAAAAACACAATATTTTTTACTTTTTGCTATAATAAATATCCCAATTTTTTTTTAAAAAAACTAATTTTTTCCTCAGTTTCAGCCGATGCGTATTCTTCTACATATTTTTGGTAAAAAAAAATCGCAATAAGCGTATATTGATTGGTTTGCGCAAAAGTTATAGCGTCTACAAAATACGGGATAGATTTATGGCATTTTTTTAAAAAAAATATTTATTTATTTTTTTAGCGGCGATCGCGATTTTTTTTCGTGACTGCGACATTATGGCGGACACATCGGACACTTTTGACACATTTTTGGGACCATTCACATTTATACAGCGATCAATGCTATAAAATTGCATTGATTACTGTGTAAATGTGACAGGCAGTGAAGGGGTTAACCACTAGGGGGTGGGGAGGGGTTAATATGTTTCCTAGGGAATGCTTCTAACTGTAGGGGGAGGGGACGTACAAGGGGAGGAGACCGATCAGTGTTCCTCCGTTCTGGGAACACAGATCGCTCTCCTTTCATCTGACAGGCTGTGGATCTGTGTGTTTACACACACAGATCCACGGTCTGGCCCGGTTAACGGGCAGTCGCGTGTGCCCAGCGGACATCGCGGCCGCCGGGCACACGCACCGGGTCCCGAGCAATGTGGCGGACGCGCGTGCGCCCCCTAGACGTCCGGGAATCCCAGGACGTCATATGACGTCCACCCAGGATGGGAGATCCCATCCCAGGACGTCATATGACTATATGTGGGTAGGGAAGTGGTTAAGGGTAAAAGTTTGTCGCAATTCCACGAGCGGGTGCAATTTTGAAGCGTGACATATTGGGTATCAATTTACTCGGCATAACATTATCTTTCACAATTAAAAAAAAATGGGCTAATTTTACTGTTGTCTTATTTTTTAAATCAAAAAATGTATTTTTTCCAAAAAAAGTGCGCTTGTGACAGAAAGTATTGCAACGACTGCCATTTTATTCTCTAGGGTGTTAGAAAAAAAATACATAATGTTTGAGGGTTCCAAGTAATTTTCTAGCAAAAAAAAAATGATTTTAACTTGTAAACAACAAGTGTAAAAAAGAGGCTCTGTCCTTAAATGGTTAAAAAGCAAGAACTTCATTCTGATTACAGGGACTTAAACAAGAGAACCAAAACCATGCAGCAATAAATGTTGCAAACTGTGCAGCCACATCAATCTATTAAAGGTGTTACACACATAGAGGGAACTTTCAGTATTACAGGCTCATACAATTGCACCTCTAGTACTGTGGTGTACCCCATTCAATGCAATATGTGCATCCATGGATGTTGCATTGGTGAAACAGGACAGAAATTACAAAAAAACAATACAATAATTTAGACATCATAAAATAATAAAAGGAGGAGGATTAATGCACACCTGTGTAAGACATCATTTCTACAAGTAGACCACTGTTTGGAAGACATGAATGTTTGGTGTACACTTAGGCTCGATTCACACCTATGCATGTTGCTTTTGAGCGTTTTTTAGAGTTTTTTTTGTCATCCTTGCCACGTTTTTGAGCAGCGTTTTTGTAGCGTTTTTACAGCGTTTTTGCAGCGTTTTTGCTGCATTTTGCATTTTTTTTTTTTTTTTTACAGGTTTTTTTTTAGACTGTACACAGTCTAAAAAAAATGAAAAAAAATGCCAAAAACGCATCAAAAACGCTGCAAAAACGCTGTAAAAACGGTGCACTTGCGTTTTTGATGCTGGTCAATTGAATTCTATTACATGCAAAACGCTCCATTTTGCATGAAAAAAGTCCCTGACCCTTTCCAAAAATGCAGAGGTACAAAAAGGCATTGATGTGAACATGTTCCATAGGAACCCATGTTAAAAAATTCCCATGCATTTCTGCAAAATGCATCAAAAAACGCGCTAGTGTGAATGGAGCCTAAGGAAAGGAAAACCTCCAAGAATAACAATTCTGTTTGACACAAGAAATAATGGACTTAATATAGACCTCAGTTTTCTAAATCACTACTAAATATTTTTATGACCATTCTCACCTTTGTGACTCTTCTCCTTCACATCCCACAGCCCCCTAATCTACCACTTATTTGATTGACTCTTAAAAAAAAAAATATTTTTATCACCCCCCCCCCATGTGTGTGCGTGTGTGTTTCCCTTTTCTCAGAGATTGTTGTCTGTACAGATTTCTTGTTAACATCTTGTAAAACCTTTTGTGTATCGGTAATGTTTGGACCTTAGAAGGGAGAGGGTTGACCCTTGAAAACTGTTATGGAAATTTTAACTGTTGGTGCAAATAAAAATGTATCATGGACAGTACTCAATTGTTTTTATTTGCTTACAATATATAGATTAATAGATATAAATAAAAACAATTTTTTTTTCCATTTTGACCAGTGTTAGTTTTAAAGTTGTATTACTATAGAAAAAAAAATACATTTTATTATAAAATTGTCCTATTTATAATAAGGATTTGTTATTGTTATTCCAAAACATGTTGGAACAAAATAGGGTACTAGGGGTCCAAAATACAATAGACAAGTATTTAAACATATGTATAAAGATAAAAAGTATGAATAATAAAAATAATATTATTTACCACCAATGTGCATTTATTTATAAAAAAGCTGCAGAATGCTCAAAACGAGTGCCCTACTAGAAATTGTAAAGTGTAGTTTTATCAATTTCAAACTACAATGATGTCCAGAAAATAAATAATACTAAAAATAAAAGCAATAGTTCAGGACTTTTTTCATCATGGAAAAATATTTTTTCCAGCTATGTGTTTCAAGCCCTAATGCTGTGTAACCTCTGACCTGAAGGGAAGGGGGCAAACAATCCATAAACAGGTGGGAAGAGTCCCTTATGATCTTGGGGGCCATGTTCCCACAGCTGTTATAGTAAATATGATTGATGGTAGGCAAACTGCTACAAATAATCTTTTGAATAACTGTCATGGTTATGCAATAGAGTTTGTCAGCTTACCTGTCTCCATGTGTTCATCTTTAGAGACCAGCTGACCCTCACCTGACTGCTTTTGTAAACTCTCCTCTAGCATGGCTCCACCCCAGCTCCTATCAGGGAACCTTATATTAACCTGTGCACTGCAAGCCAGCAGTGCTGATCAACCATTGTGTGTTAGCTTTCGTGTGTACTTGCTGTGTTTCCTACGTCTGATTCCAGTTACCGACTTTGGCCTGTTCTTAACTATTCCTGTCTGCTCGTGACCCTGACCTTTGGTGTGTCCCTGACCATCCCTGTTTGCCTGTGACCCTGAAACTTGGCGTGAACTCTGTTGTCCTTGTCTGCTTGTGGCCCCGACTTTGGCTTGTCCCTTACTTTCCTTGTTGTTCCAGCTTGCTGCCTCCTTCCTCTTCTCCTGTAGTCTACCGTGAGCGTGAGTTGTGAGACCCTGGGGGCCGCAACCTGGAGCCAGACTGCAGCGCAGTCCATCCTCACCACTAGAGGCTCTGGTGAACAATTGCTGGCTCTTAGACTCCGCACCCTGGGGAATCTATGCTCTAGCTCCCAGTGGGATCTGTGTCAGTGATCCAGTAGACCTGCTTCCTGAACCTCCCAGGGTTCAATCTGCAGCAGTCAGTCCTAGGGTCCACTACCTAGCGGTGCACTTCTGACTCCTACAGAGTGCATCTGTCACCTAGCCTCAAGGTGACCTGACAGTTTGATTAGCCATAGACCCGGCTGATGTGTCGCTACCCGCAGATGATCCGTTGCAGGGCTGAGTTCGCAGACTTGAGACCCGGGAATCGCATCAGACCCAGGTGATGCGATCCCTTCAGGATTTGACATCCCGTTTTGAACAGGTTCAGGCCTCATTAGGAGCCCCGGTTCAACAACCTCAACCGCTATCTGCTGCTGCACCTATCGCACCAGTTGCAGCCACACATTCATTACATCTGCCAGCTCCGGCCCATTTCTCTGGGGACTCCAAGGCCTGCAGGGGGTTCCTTAGCCAGTGCACAATTCATTTTGAGCTTCTGCCCCAAAACTTCCTGTTCGATCGGGTAAAGGTAGCTTATATTATATCCCTCCTGTCCGACGAGGCGTTAACCTGGGCTGCCCCTCTGTGGGAACTAAATGATCCAGTGGTTTCTAGCCTGTCTTATTTCTTGAAACTTTTTCGGAATATCTTTGAGGAACCGGGTCATGTCTCCTCAGTGGCTAGCACCCTTTTACGTCTCCGTCAAGAGTCTGCTTCTGTGGGACAGTACGCTCTTCATTTTCATACTTTGACTGCTGAGCTGAGTTGGAATAATGAGGCCCTAGTTGCAACCTTTTTACATGGCCTCTCTGATAGAGTGAAGGATGAATTAGCAGGAAGATCTCTCCCTGCTGATCTGGATGGTGTCATCACCTTGTGTAACCAGATCGATATTCGCTTTCAGGAGAGGGCCCTGGAAAAAAGACGCCAGCACTCCCCGTTCTTTAGACAGCCTGAGCTCCATGTCCCTTCTCTTCATTCCGAGGAGCACCTCCTGCCTGCTGAGGAACCTATGCAGCTGGGGTGGACCAAGTTATCTCCCGAATAACGCACTAGGAGCAGAACTCTGGGCCTGTGCCTCTACTGTGGGGTCAAAGGTCATTTTCGTGATACTTGTTCTCTTCGTCCGGAAAACCGATCAGGGCTAATACATCTGGAAGGTGGAATCTTGGACCCTGAAATATCGCCTTCACCTTCTCGTCTTCTCCTTTCTGTGTTCCTTCATGTTGGCGCTTCCCCTTGTTCGGTCTCGGCATATCTGGATTCCGGAGCCGCTGGCAATTCAATGGACTGGGGAACTGCGTCTTCCATGAGACTTACCCTTTTTCCCCTTACAACGCCATTGGTGGTCTTGGCGATTGATGGCACTGTTCTCCCAGGGGGCCCTATCCGCTTCCAGACCCTCCCTGTTAAGATGTCGGTAGGGACACTTCACCAGGAGCGGATCCTTCCTTGTCTTACCTAAGGCTTCATCTCCTATCATATTAGGTCTTCCTTGGTTACGGCTCCATTCTCCACATGTTGACTGGACTGCTGCACAGATCTGGACTTGGGGTTCCTCCTGTTCCTCCTCCTGCCTACTCAAGGTTACCCTAAAAGAGAAACTTCCTGTTGCCACCATCCCAGTATCTTCTGCTCTTCCTGCTGTATATAGCGATTTCTAGAATGTCTCCTGCAATAGTCGGGCTGAGGCACTCTCTGGGTCGTGTGGCACTTTGGATGAGGAGCCCACCTGTGAACCTGAGCCGATCAGTCACTCCAGTTTGCATGGCCATTTCCCTTTGCCTGTCCCTGGACCCCCTTGTACACACACCCAGGCTGACTCGTCCACCAGTTCCACAGTCGCTACACCTTGCGATGCATTTCTGGTGGTTGCTGCACCTGGTGATGCTGTTCAGTCGGCCTCTGCACCAGTCCAGCCTATGCCCAGTGAGCTTCCTGCTTCTTGTTCAGGACCTTCTGTAACCTGGCCTCACCCTACTGCTTCTGCGTCCATTCAAACCTGTTTAAGAGGCGCAATCCATCCTTTGGATAGACTGCGTCATTCGGCCAGGTGGGGTTTTCAATCTTTTGTTCAGGGCTCTCTGCATTCTGTTTGTGTTTCAGCTATCCAGCTTAACTATTTTGACACGTCACCTTCTAACCAACCTGACCTCAGGGATCCACTGACCTCTACCCAGTCTGATGGTCCTGTGTTGGATGTCCAGCTCATCTTTAAGGGTCTGGGGGACCCTGCTCAGACTTCTGATGGTCTTCTCATGCCCTTACCCATTTCTAAAAAGCCTTTAGTCCTCAATAAGTCCTTTCGTCCTCTCCCTACCTCGGTTCCGGTCTCTGAGGATAATCTAAAGTACGAGGTTCGTCAAGTTTTGGATTCCCGGCTCCATAAAGGCATTCTTCAGTACCTCGTACATATGAAAGGGTTTGGTCCTGAGGAGAGGTCTTGGATCACTGCATCTGAGGTCTTTGCTCCTCCTCTATTGAGGAGGTTCCATCTGGAGTTTCCCTTTAAGCCTGGGCACAGGCGAGGGAGGGGGAGGCCTCATAAGAGGGGGGGTACTGTCATGGTTATGCAATAGAGTTTGTCAGCTTACCTGTCTCCATGTGTTCATCTCTAGAGACCAGCTGACCCTCACCTGACTTCTTTTGTAAACTCTCCTCTAGCATGGCTCCACCCCAGCTCCTATCAGGGAACCCTATATTAACCTGTGCACTGCAAGCCAGCAGTGCTGATCAACCATTGTGTGTTAGCTTTCATGTGTACTTGCTGTGTTTCCTACGTCTGATTCCAGTTACCGACTTTGGCCTGTTCTTAACTATTCCTGTCTGCTCGTGACCCTGACCTTTGGCGTGTCCCCGACCATCCCTGTTTGCCTGTGACCCTAAACCTTGGCGTGAACTCTGTTGTCCTTGTCTGCTTGTGGCTCTGACCTTGGCTTGTCCCTTACTTTCCTTGTTGTTCCAGCCCGCTGCCTCCTTCCTCTTCTCCTGTAGTCTGCCATGAGCGTGAGCTGTGAGACCCTGGGGGCCGCGACCTGGAGCCAGACTGCAGCGCAGTCCATCCTCACCACTAGAGGCTCTGGTGAACACCTGCTGGCTCTTAGACTCCGCGCCCTGGGGAATCTATGCTCTAGCTCCCAGTGGGATCTGTGTCAGTGATCCAGTAGACCTGCTTCCTGAACCTCCCAGGGTTCAATCCGCAACAGTCAGTCCTAGGGTCCACTACTTAGCGGTGCACTTCTGACTCCTACAGAGTGCATCTGTCACCTAGCCTCAAGGTGACCTGACAGTAACCTTTACCACTTGATGCAGTACCTGTTTATCTGCAGCAAATGGTAATGCAAGAAGTAAGTATGTTATCACCCCAAACCTACAAACTGAGGTGAGGACTGACATATCAAGACCGGCTCACCTGGAATTGCTCTATATGCTCCCCTCCTCTATTTGTATATATTGATTGAGTGTATTGACTCCATCAGTAGCAATAGTGATGTATTGATGAAACTTTGGTAAGAAGTGTGTCCAACTGACATAAAATCACCAGCAATCACATTGCCTCTGGGTACCTGTTTTGAAGTTTCCACATGTTATTGTGAAGCTCCTTTAGCATGTTGTTAGCCTTAGCACTTAGCACCTTAGTCAAATAAACAGCAATAATGAGCACCCCTGTGAACTCCCATAGAAAAAATGCATCTGGCATCATACTGTTAGATACTCTACTGCCTCAGAACAGTGATTACCAGTCAGGGAACAGTTTGTGTACCAACCTTTGTTAATGTTAATACAATGTCCTCCTCTTAGAGTTCTCCCTGACAGATGATTCCAAACTACTCAAATGTTGTTATTTAGCCAGCTTTCTATTAGGAAAGATACAGAGCAGTTCCTCATCTCCTGACAAACATTTAGTCACATCAGATTATTTATTTATTACAGGTACTTTTACAATACTGTCAAATTACACACATAAATATTACTATTTCACATCAGGAGCTTACAATCTAAAGTCCTTATCTCAATTCTCTTTTAATAAAATAAAGAAAAAAAGAGGTAATGAAAGATAGAAAAAAAGAAGAAGACAAAAGAACACAGAGAAAAGGGAAGAAGGGGGGGGGGTGAAGGGGGGAAGAAAAGAAAAAGTGAAGGGGAAAAAAGAGAGGCCAAAAATAGAAAGCTCCACATGTCCTAGACCACTGATCCAGCCCAACCATTCATGCTTGTAAGTTCTGATATCATGGGTTCCCCCCATGCTGTCTAGAGCTGTGTCCAGCCCCCCTCTATTTTTCTTGTGTTTATACATAAAACTTTATTGCTATCTTATGCCTAGGTTGCTCTGTCTCTCTTGTCCTCTTGTTTTCCTTTTACAAATTATTCCTCTTTTCTGTTTTCCCCCTTCCCCCTCACTCTTTCTTCTTTTTTCCCTCTGTCCTTTTGTCTTCTTTTTTTTTTTATCTTTCATTACACTTCCTCCGTTATCCCCTTTTTCTTTTGCCCTTTTCCCCTCTCCCTCCCCCCCTTTCCTCTTCTTCTCTTTTTCCCCATTTTTCCTCTTCCCTCTTTCCTTTTCCCTTTCCTTTCTCACTCCCATGAAAACAATCCTTACTAGCCTGTTACTGGATTCAATCCGACACATATATTTTTATTACCTTTATTAGGCATGGCCGGCTCCCTTGTCAACCTTGTGAGTTTCCACTAGCGCAGCATCTACCATCTCCCACCTGGCATCCATAGTGCCCATACTTCTGGAGTTTGGAGCACCTTATTTTCCCCCTCTTATCTGTTCCTCTGAGATGGGGACATGACACGGTGGGGCATGTCTGAGAGACAACCAAACTATTCGCTATACAGCTATACATTGTGAGTATATTGTCTTTTCTCTATGTTAACACACTGGTTTGTTTGTTACTGTACTGATTATTTACTATGTGCATAAATGTATATACTCATATTCCTATTATTACATCATTAGACCATTATACCATACTCCTATTCTCCCCAGAAGAGGGCATTTTATTATATTCCAAAACATGTTGGGAACTTCTCAGTGAATGATGTGTTTGGTCTGGTCTTTTGAAACCATTAGTTCCAAGTTTTGAGCCATATGGTATTGGTTTTACAAACATATGCTTTTTGCTGTGTTTTTGTACCTTTGTAGTTGTATTACACTACTGTGATCACTATACCATTTTAATCTGTGAAAATAAAATTAATTGATTTTATATACTATCTTTACTAGACTTGTGTAAAACTGAAATATTTTGTTTCAGGATTTCGGTTTCGTCCAAAAAATACATTTATTTAGTTACTCCCGAAATTCATTTTTATTTATTTAGTTTCGTTAAAAAATCCATTGGTCCGAAAATTTGAAATATTTAAGGTCGAATCTGTCAATTGAAGGCTTATGATGTTCTAAGAAGATTCGACGAAGCAGCTAATCTGTAAAATGCCGTGATCGTACATTTCCGGTCAAATACTCCACCCACAAGCTATAATAGAATTCTAATGTTGTTTGACTAGTAATAATTATAATTATTAATTATTATTACTAGTCAAACAACATTAGAATTCTTCTATAGCCTATGGGCGGAGCATTTGACCATAAATGTCCGCTCGCAGCGATCGTATGTTTTTAACTGTTTCGTCAAATCTTTTCTCTCTATGTAGAATAATCTTGGACTAATAGAGTTAGGTTAGGCACATTCAACCACAGGTTCGATAGATACAGATCACTATTGTCACTGTCATGTCGAATTTTCTATCCATCTATATCAAACTGTTGTCGCAACGATACGAAAATATATATTTACTACCTCCACTACCAACTGCCTTAAAAGTCCCATTGGGGTTACTTCTTTTGTTTTAGATTATATTTAGGGATGTGGAAAATATTCTTTTGACTCCCACAACCCTAAACTACTCTTTTTATGTATTTAATAAAGTAAAGGAACATTGGTTAAAAAGAGCAATGGAAAACTTGACCTGGTCATGGTAACTCTAAGCTTGGCAAACTAACCAGCCTGCTTTTCCCTCCCCCATTTCCTTGCACACCACTTTCTCTTGTCTCTAAGCTTTGGCCATCTGCTATGCCACTTTGCTGCCACAGGGCCTTGTGTCTACAGAAGCTGCAGTCTGCTGAGTGCCGCTCTAAGCTTTGATGGAAATGAGGCAGAAGTTCGTTTTGACTATACCAGGAAAGCTGTTGAACTGCTGTGTGCTGCCATGATGACTAACCAATGAGACTAAAATGATGATTCTGGTACAAAGTTATTTATAAATGAACTAAAGGCCCTTTTTCCCATTTTTTAGTGCTACATAACAAAATAACAACCAGAGTAAATTAATTGTAAAAAGTTTAAATATTAATGATATAAAGCTAGAAATAATAATAAAAAAATCAGCAGTAAAATAATCAAGAGTGGAGGGGAGGAAGAAGTTTATGGTTAGGGTGTTAAAGAGGAAGACATTTATTTATTAAAAATGCTTTACTCGCAAGGTTGCTCCTGATTCAAGGTACAATGAGATTTCCTGGCAGTGGCAGCCTCTGAGCCACAGCGGGGGAAGAGGTGCAGGACATACGAGGAACTTTGTTTTTCATATTTTTCTGGGTACATTTTTCTTCAAGTCTTCAAGTGGATAAAGTGCAAGCATAATATTATAAAATGTTCACTACATTTTTATTTTGCTGTTTTATTCTTGTTCTGCACACTTTTTAAAAATTTTGTTAGCTGCCAGGAATGATCTGTACACATTTATTGTATACAAAGTTACATACATAGTAATTAAAAAAAAAAGAAAATGAAGCACCAGCCTAAATAAAATATATCAGCAATAAGTATGTGATTTTTATTTTAAATTTTTGGAGTGCAAAATAGAACTTATACTGTAATAACGTGAAAAGCAAAAAGAAAAACAGTGGTAAACAATAACCTATGCCAGCCAATTAGCATTTAGCAGTTTGTTGTTACCAATCACAGCTAATTTTTGACTGTTTACTATAGTTTATTGCACATTGATATTTACAGCTGTTAAAAATGACAATATATTTTGCTTGTGTGGTGCATTCTTTAATATTTCCTATGCACTTTTGACTGTGTCTTTTTTTCCTAGGCAATTTTATAACTTATCATTAAAATGTATTCCAATTTTCATGGTTTTCCTTTTTCAGTCCTTGAGCACATTGATAGTAATTATATACTTTGCTCTCTATTATGCATGTATTTAAATTTTCCATAATATCAGTTTTCCATCTAAGCAATAACTTCTCCACCTGCATTGCTAGTTTGTGAAATTACATTTATGGAGATAACAATGAATAATTATTAGGCCATTGTGTTTATTGTTCTAATGATTTCCTGTGACACAGATCTGTATTAGCTAAAAGAGATTCATTAGTTAGATTTTTTTAAATCCCGGCAGCTTTTTATTATGTCTTTGTGCATTGCTAGACTTCCTTCTTTTAGATAAAAACATGCATATCAGCTTTGCAGTTTGATTGCCTTATGGGCATAAAGCTTTGCATATTTACTGCCCATGAATCACACCAGTATGTGAAATCGAGTGAAGATTCAATTTTTCCTGCTAGATGCACCTCTACCCGTTTAATTAAAATATGTATTATTAATAAAACCATATTTAAGTCATATTTTTCATAGATATGACTGAAACATTAAGTGCAAATTGTTTCATACATTCATAGTAATTTGCTCTTAACATTTTGAGCCTTAATCATGGGGATGCTATCAGCAACACAGTGCTACAAGGTGATGTAAACCCTGTATGGGCAGAGGACCAGGATAGAGATGTAGCTGGGGTTGATGTGATATAAAAAGTAGCTATTGAAGAATCATTTTGCTCAAGTGTCAAATATTGTGTCTTTATTGTGTGACCGCACTGCTATAATCATTAGATCCAATCAAATGAATTTGAATTTGAAATAAATCAAAAAATATGTACACATTTATCAAAAGTACAAATTAAGATTAAGATTTCCTCTTCTCATTCTGTATTCTTTAGCCTTTGGTAGAGTGATGGTTGTTCTTTCTGAAAATGGAGAGTAGGGCATGGAGCTCTGGATCATTTTGGTGCAATAGGTGTTTCCAATTAGGATTGAATGTAGGAGAAGCAGTAAGTTGTTGAGCAGCTCTTATAGGGAAAATGTCCATTGGTCGGCTCATATTGTGGATCAGCTTAGAGCTTACATCTCATTCTTTGAAAAAAATTGGCATGTTTAATGGGTTTAGTTAGTCACCCCTCATCATGCCTATAAAGAAATACCATGAGCAAGGTATAATCAACTTCTAATGCTAGCTTGAAATCTGCGGTTAGTCAGTGTGATAAAAAAAATGTAATAACTAATAAATATATGTACACCAATAATGATAATTGTTGTCAAAAGTTATATAAATTGTTCAGTTAAAAATGTGTTCAGAAAAAATAAATCTAAATCATAATGCAAGGCAATAGAGAATAAATTAAATAAATAAAGTTTTTCAATATTGCAGCAGCACTATATGCCCCAAATTTACTAGGGCACACTTCTCAGCTAAGTTCATTAAGTTCAATGGATCAGGTGGTAAGAGTCCTACTGGTGGGTATTGCTGTATTCTGTGAGGGTAGTTATTCCTTTCGCCAAGTGATACACCACGTGCGGGGAACCCCAATGAAAACGCACTCACCAGAAATCCAACCAATATCAGCCTTGAGTAATAATAGTAGGTCTGCACCACTTTCCAAACAACCACCAGATGTCAGTCTTACTCTTGGTAGCTCCAATAAGATATGTGGGAGAAATGGAATGTCCACATAGTGTGATACTGCTAAAACACTTTATTAAAACATCCAAATATCCCCCTTAAGTAACATGCGTACCAGAGAATCATTAAAAAAGAGCAAAATAGAAAAGTGCACTGTGCTTGTTGCGTCCTCCAATCGGAAAAGATTTCAGGAGTGCTCGCTGTATGTGACTACAGCCACACGCTTCCTGATTCCTCCCTGGTCGTTGGAGCACATGCGTCACTTACGGTGCGTCACGTCCCTGACGTTTCGTCACTTCCTGGACTTCTTCTGAGGGCGTGACGCACCAGATGAGATACCGGTATTTATGTTTGTGACAGGTGCAGCAACCAATCGCCGGAGACATTAGACCGGGAGAGCCATGAAGCCCCGCCCATGTACCAAGTACTGTCAGCAATGGGTGAAGCGGCTTACCTCGGCATATCTGCTCCTATGGACCGTGCTAAGCGTGCCAATTAGCGGATTATAGTGGAAGATGACACCATACATATAAACAAGTACCTAAAATACCCATAATCAGTCAGTATGTATGCCGCGAACGTGAATCCGCAGCATAGCTACTGAAGGAGTAAAACCCCATTAATTAAACATTTTATATATATTCACACCCATGGTATAATAATTGGTAATAATAAAACTGCACAGCAATTTTGCATCATACGATGAATATTTCAGTATAATGGCATAATAGTAATAGTAAAACTGCATAGCAATTATATGTATATTAAACCCCACCCCCCCCCATGCTGGGTTAAATCTAAATCATGATAAAAAGGGAGATTGTCTGGATCTAGGATATTTCAATTAATATATTTCAATTTCAATTTTGTCTGGATCTAGGATATTTCAATTTAAAGAATAAAAGTAATTACAAGTGAAAGGAATAAAGCATGACCAGTGCTTAGAACTTTCAAAACACCTAACCCCTTACCAAATTTTATATTTACATTTGTTTAGTAAAGATATTGAAGGATTAGGTATTTAACCATTGAATATCTTATGAGGAATAGGATAGTTTCAAGCATTGTGATAACTGGCTAATTGGACTTGGTCTGGTGGAGGGAGTGTACATCTTGAAAAAATTGTTTCTAAATGTTTTAAAAGGCCCACATGAAAGAAAAGATACTGTAGATCTTCATTGCAGTAGGTAATTTGAATTTGTACATCACATGGTAATTTGGGCCATTACTTCAAAAGGACCTAGGAACTTAGGGGCAAGTTTTGGGGAGGGTATATTGGCTGTGAATATTTTGAAGATATTTTGAAGATAACTAGGCCTTATCATCTATTAAAAAAGAAGAAATGGATCCTCTGTGCCTATCTGCAGTTTTCTTACAGGATTCTCAAGCTTCATGGTATTTCTTTATTAGTAATTCTTGTTTTTTGTAGACAATCTTATATCTGTAGTTGGCAGAGATGAATCTACTGGAAGTTCAGGAATAAAACATGAATGACGTCCATATCGGGCATAAAATGGGCTCTGAGAACTATGGCTGAAAATTTTGTATGCAAATTCTGCTAATGAGGCATTCAACCCAGTCATCCTAGAGATGGCAGATGAAACCTTAGTGGTAATGTTTTATTTGCCCTTTCTGTTTGACTATTAGATTATGGATGAAAAGCAGATTGACAGATTAACTTCAATCCCCAGTGTAGAAAAAAGTTTTGCATAATCATGAAGTAAACCTAACTCCTTGATCAGATATTATCGCATATTGAAGACAATGTAGTTTATGAATGTCTCAAATTATATTTCTGTTGTGTCTTTGTAGAAATGCCATGATGGGCAAAATAAACAGCCATCTATGTAGACAATCTTGTACTACTAGCACAGTTGTAAATTTCTTTGATGGTAGGTCAACAATAAATTCCACGCATACAGGCCCCCATTGGCGGGTTGGTACAGAGAGAGGTTGTAGTAGACCAACAGGGAGTGAGTGTGGTATCCTATTGTGTGCACAGTTCTCACATGAGAAGACATATTCATGTATATCTATTTGGTAAGTAGGCCACCAAATGGATGTTTTCCGGTGGGTTGTTATTCATAAGCTTCATAGATTTTAGTGAATAGTTTTGCAGGTTACATTAGTCCCAGAAAGTGTTTTTCTTGTAGAATGGTGCAAACTGATTCCATGTCTGTAGAAGGGTCAGCTGCAATTCATGATGAGGTATCTGCTATTCCATTCTTACATCCTGGTCTGTAAGAAATTAGAAAGTTAAACCTTGAAAAAAAGCACGCATCTAGCCTGCCTTGCAGAGGACCTTTTTGCTGATTTAATAAATTCAATGTTTTTATGGTCAGTGAGGACAGTTACTTGGTGCAAAGTGCCCTCCAGGAGATGTTGCAATTCAGTAAAAGCTCCTTTAATTACCAAATGTTCTTTGTTTAAGTGCACATGGACTGTGAATACACGTTTGCTGCGAGTGCACGTGGACTGTGAGTACACATGGGCTGCGAGTGCATGTGCACTGCGAGTACACGTGGGATGCGAATGCACCTGGACTGTGAGTACATGTGGGATGCGAGTGCACGTGGACTGTATGTACACTTGGGCTGCGAGTGCACGTGGACTGTGAGTACATGTGGGCTGCGAGTGCACGTGGACTGTATGTACACATGGGCTGCGAGTGCACGTAGACTGTGAGTCACGTGGGCTGCGAGTGCACGTGGACTGTATGTACACATGGGCTGCGAGTGTACGTGGACTGTATGTACACATGGGCTGCGAGTGTACGTGGACTGTGAGTACACATGGGCTGCGAGTGCACTTGGACTGCGAGTGCACATGGACTGCAAGTGCACATGGGCTGTGAGTACCTGTGTACCTGTGTATTGTGTTGTTGAGTACCTGTGTATTGTATTGTTGAGTATTAAACAATGTACATTGTAAATGTACATAATATAACTGGGTACTAACATTTATAGGTAAAGGTGGATAGGTTGATCCAGGGAAAATCCGATTGCCTCTTGGGGGTTCAGGAATACTTGATTTGATTGTAGCCGTATTGGAGTACTGCTTGGACCTTGAAGAAGGGGACATACCCCGAAAGCTTGTCCTGAAAAATTGTATGTTAGTGCAAATAAAAAAAGTATCACGGACAGTACTCAATTTTCTCTGGGGGTTCAGGAAGGAATTTTTCCCCTGCTGTAGCAAATTGAAGCATGCTCTGCTGGGGTTTTTTGCCTTCCTCTGAATCAAATGAGGGTATAAAATTGGGTATATTGGATTGTACGATAATTTTTATTTTATTTATTGTTTTTAAGGTTGAACTGGATGGACTTGTCTTTTTTCAACCTGACTAACTATGTAACACTAATACATAGTTACATAGTTACTATGTAACTATGTAACTATGTATTAGTTTTAGGAAGCTAGTTGTTAGTTAATTTGTAGAGGGTATAATCCGCAATCCTCATTAACCACTTCCCATCCCTCGTGTAGACATATGACGGCCGCAAGGTGGCTCTCTCATCCTGGGCGGCCATTCTATGACGTCCTCGGCTTCCTGGTCATCTAGGGGGAGCGTGCGCGCCGCTGGCATGTCGGGAGCCAATGCGTGTGCCCGGATGGCCGTGATGTCTGCCGGGCACCACCGATTGCTTGTCACAGAGCAGGGACGTGGATCTGTGTGTGTAAACACACAGATCCACGTCCTGTCAGGGGAGAGGAGACAGATCATGTGTCCCTTGTATATAGGGACACTGATCGGTCACCTCCCCCAGTCAGTCCCTTCCCCCACAGTTAGAATCACTCCCTAGGTAACAAATTTAATCCCTTGATCGTCCCCTAGTGTTAACCCCTTCCCTGCCAGTGACATTTATACAGTAATCAGTGCATTTTTATAGCACTGATCGCAGTATAAATGTCAATGGTCCTAAAAATGTGTCAAAAGTATCCAATTTGTCCACAGTCCCAATAAAAATTGCAGATCGCCGCCATTACTAGTAAAAAAAAAAAGAATAATAAAAATGCCATAAATCTATCCCCTATTTTGTAGGCGCTATAACTTTTGCGCAAACCAATCAATATACGCTTATTGCGATTTTTTTTTATACCAAAAGTATGTAGAAGAATACATATCAGCCAAAACTGAGGAAGAAATTTGTTTTTGTTTTTTTTAAAAATGGGATATTTATTATAGCATAAAAGTAAAAAATATTGTGTTTTTTTGACACTCTTTATTTGTTTATAACGCAAAAAATAAAGACCGCAGAGGTGATCAAATACCACAAAAAGAAAGCTATATTTGTGGGGAAACAAATTATCAAAATTTCATATGGGTACAGTGTTGCATGACTGCGCAATTGTCATTCAAAATGTTACAGCGCTGAAAGCTTAAAATTGGTCTGGGCAGGAAGGGGGTGAAAATTCCCTGTATTGAAGAGGTTAAATTAGTAGGTACGATGCCCAGCGGGTGTGGAGATACGACTCGGTGTACAGCTTGCGGCATGTATGCGTTCCTTGACCACCTGATCAAGGGCAAATACTGTTGTGCAAAATGTAAGTATGTTGTTTCCGTGGAAGCCCAGGTTCTTAATCTAGGGAAGCAACTGTCAGCACTGAGAAGACCCTCCTTACTAAAGGAGAACCGGGAATGTACCCGGCAGGTGCTGGCAGGGGCCAGCACAGAGGCGGGTGGGGACAAAGAGGTGCAGGCACTAGAAAAGAGTAGATGGGTGAAAGTCAGGAAGGGTAGAGGGGATAGTGCCAGGGAGGCCGATCCTGAGCTGGAACATCCCAAAAATTACACTCTGTTGAGTGACATTGGTGAAACCAGTCGGGGACCAGCACTGCTGGAGCTGAAGGACTCCCCTAGCTGCCAGGGGAAGAACTCCTCTAGTGAGAGTGGGGGGAGAAGCGAAGGGAAAGGAAAGACAGACGCTGTTGGTAGGGAACTCAGTTCTTAGAAGGACAGAGAGGGCAATCTGTGACAAAGACATGAAGTGCCGAACTGTAAGTCTACCGGGTGCTTGGGTTTGGCACATTTATAGATCTGGTAGACAGATTACTGGGAGGGGCTGGGGAAAAACCGGCTGACATGGTGCACGTTGGCACCAATGACAAAGTCAGAGGCAGATGGAGTGTCCTAAAGAACGATTTTAGGGACTTAGGAGCTAAATTGAGGAAAAGGACCTTCAAAGTAATATTCTCAGAAATACTACCGGTACCTCGAGCCAAATCAGAAAGGCAGAAGGAGATTAGGGAAGTAAACAAGTGGCCGAGGAGCTGGAGTAGTAAGGAGGGGTTTGGGTTCCTGGAGAACTGAACCAACTTCTTAGTCGGTAACCAGTTCTATAGAAGGGACAAACAGCACTTAAATAAGGAGGGTGCAAATCTGCTGGGAGTGAAGATGGCCAAAAAGTTAGAGGGTCTTTTAAACTAGGTGATGAGGGGGAGGGTACACAGGTAGAGATAATCAGCGTGGAACATATTCCAGAGGGTAGTAATGGGGGCATTAACGGTAAGTTGACTAAAGCACATAAACCCAAGGTAAGTATAGTAACAAGTCCTATTTGCAATTTTCGGAACACCCAATAAGAGGACAGTATGTGACCGGTCTAAACTACATGGCATGTTCACCAATGCCAGGAGCCTGGCAGACAAGATGGGAGAATGAGAAATACTGTGGTACGAGGAGGATTTAAATTTTGTGGGAATTTCAGAGACTTGGTTCAACAGCTCTCATGATTGGCTGGTAACCATTCAAGGGTATTCCCTTTATCGCAGGGATAGAGGGGGTAAAAAAGGGGGAGGGGTATGCCTGTACATCAAGAATAATGTACAAGTGAATGTGAGATATGACATCACCAAGGGAGCTAAGGAGGAGGTGGAAGCCTTATGGGTAGAGATTCAAAGGGATGAAACTAAGGTGAAAATACTACTGGGAGTATGCTATAGGTCCCCTAACCTGAGGGAGGAGAGGGAAACGGACCTCCTATCACAATTTGGATTAACAGTAAGGATGGGAAGTGTCATCATAATGGGGGGATTTTAATTATCCAGACATAGACTGGGCGGAAGGAACTGCGCATTCGTCTAAGGTTCGCCAGTTCCTAAATGTCTTGCAGGACAATTTCATTGGTCAGATGGTAGACGCACCAACTAGAGACAAGGAGTTAATAGACCTACTGATTACCAACAATACAGACCTGATCACGGATGTGGAAACCAGGGGCAAATTAGGAAACAGCAATCACAGGTCAATTAGCTTCAGTATAAATCCCACAAATAGGAAACATAAGGGGAATACAAAGACACTGAATTTCAACAGAGCAAACTTCCATAACCACTTACGGACCGCCGCACGCCGATAAACGTCCTGACTTTGAAGACGAATATCGTTGTTATGGCAGCAACTAGCTTCCATAACCCTGGTACCCTCTTCTTCGGCCGGCGGTCCGCTTTCTGATAATAGTGGTCTCTGTGGCGGATTCGCCGCAAGATCACTTTTATCGGTGGTGGGAGAGGGCCACCCTCTCACCACGCTCCGGTGCCCTCCGCCGCTTACCGGAGCCGTTGGCAACGGCGGAGGCGATTGGATGTTGTGCCTTCCTTGGCATGGAGATGAGTAAAGGGAAGATGGCCCCCACCCGTCTCCATACCATTGCAGGGCAGAAGCGACGTCAAAACGTCACTTCCGCCCATAGCTCTTAAAGGGCCATTTTTTAAATTATTTTTTTAAATGACAATTTTTTTTTAATTTCATTTTAGTGTAAATATGAGATCTGAGGTATTTTTGAACCCAGATCTCATATTTAAGAGGTCCTGTCATGCTTTTTTTTCTTTTACAAGAGATGTTTACATTCCTTGTAATAGGAATAAAAGTGACAGAATTTTTTGTTTAAAGAACAGTGTAAAAAAAAAAAAAAAAAAAAGGTAAAATAAATAAGAAAAAAAATTAACATTTTTCAACACGCCCCATCCCGTCAAACTCGCGTGCAGAAGTGGGCGCATAAGTGAGTAGTACCTGCATATGAAAACGGTGTTCAAACCACACATGCGAGGTATTGCCATGATTGGAAGAGCGAGAGCAATAATTCTAGCCGTAGACCTCCTCTGTAACTCAAAACATGCAACCTGTAGAATTTTTTAAACATCACCTATGGAGATTTTTAAGGGTAAAGTTTGTCGCCATTCCACGAGCATGCGCAATTTTGAAGCATGGCATGTTGGTTATCAATTTACTCAGCGTAACATTATCTTTCACAGTATAAAACAATTGGGCTAACTTTATTGTTGTCTTATTTTTTAATTCAAAAAAGTGTATTTTTTCCAAAAAAGCGCGCTTGTAAGACCGCTGCGCAAATACTGTGTGACAGAAAGCATTGCAACGACCGCCATTTTATTCTCTAGGGTGTTAGAAAAAAAATTTATAATATTTGGGGGTTCTTAGTAATTTTCTAGCAAAAAAAAATGTTTTTAACTTGTAAACAACAAATATCAAAAAGAGGCTCGGTCCTTAAGTGGCTCCACTACAAACCTTGCTAGAAGATATAAATTGGGATAAAATCTTAGGAACAAAGAATACGGAGGAGAGATGGGTTTGCTTTAAGAGCATATTAAATAAGAGCATTAGCCAGTGCATCCCAATGGGAAATACATTCAAAAGAGCGAACAAAAGGCCTATATGGCTTAACTTCAATGTAAAAATGCATACGAAAGCAAAGGACGTCCTCGGCTTCCTGGTCATCTAGGGGGAGCGTGCGCGCTGCTGGCATGTCCGGAGCCAATGCGTGTGCCCGGATGGCCGTGATGTCTGCCGGGCACCAGCGATTGCTTGTCACAGAGCAGGGACGTGGATCTGTGTGTGTAAACACACAGATCCACGTCCTGTCAGGGGAGAGGAGACAGATCATGTGTCCCTTGTATATAGGGACACTGATCGGTCACCTCCCCCAGTCAGTCCCTTCCCCCACAGTTAGTATAGAAGGGGGGGGAGCTCAATAGCAACCCAAGTGGGACTTTAAATGAGGCGCATGTGTTATGCACCTCCATCCCTGTAACATACAATACTTAAAAATGGGGGTTGGTGGGACTTTAATTGAGGTATAAGACATGATGGAAAATTGTTTGAAGGGATCACATGTTTATTGATATGAAAAAATAAAATACATATATAGGTCATGGGATTGCGCATAGGTACAAAATATAGCATGAATAAAAGAGACATAATGGTCATATCAACTTGGAAACGCATGACAATATGACAGTGCATATATCTAACATGGTACATCAAGGATGCGACATAGTGTCAACTAATACATACATGACAATAATAGCAATCAATGAGCAATTCCCATGAATATATATAGGTAGTAATGGTGGTGGAAGCAACAAAGTGCATGAGATGACAAAATATCAATAAATGGGGGCATGAATTGTGCAAAGCTTGGTTGGTTGCTGGTAGAGATATGTGTTGGCATCCTAAATTTTCCGACGCGTTTCGTGTTTAGTACACTCATCAGGGGCGGATGCTCCCAGGTATCTAGAGGAAATAGGATGTTTAATCTAATATGACATTGGTGATAGTGAAAACAAGGGCAAAGAAAGCCCAACCTATGTACTCACGTATGCTGATTGGTGATTGGAAAGGTTTTGTAGGCTATGGGATCAAGGCCAGCTAAGCAGTGTCCAACCCGGAAGCTGAGGTGTCGTGGAACCGCACACAGCTGGGGGATGTAACAATGGGTTGTCAAGATGGAAAAATTGGTGAAGTGTTCCAACTGATCTGCTAAAGTAACCAAGGATATAAGGAGCTGGCATAAAATCTGGATAAAAATAGATATAAAGTGCCAGTTAGACATAATGTGCTCACTAGGGAAGTCAATCGGTACAGTGACTGGTATTAAAGTTACCTTGGTGGCTGGTAGGAGACATGAGGGAACCTTGTATCATCTGACATCTATCTCGCCATGGAAATCATGGCTGTGTGCGAGCGGCGTGTTAAATACACGCTGTACAGCTGCACGTCGGCTCACTAACCAGCGTCACGCTGAGCCGCACATGCAGGGAGGGGCTCCGGTCATTGATCGCTATTATTGTCATGTATGTATTAGTTGACACTATGTCGCATCCTTGATGTACCATGTTAGATATATGCACTGTCATATTGTCATGCGTTTCCAAGTTGATATGACCATTATGTCTCTTTTATTCATGCTATATTTTGTACCTATGCGCAATCCCATGACCTATATATGTATTTTATTTTTTCATATCAATAAACATGTGATCCCTTCAAACAATTTTCCATCATGTCTTATACCTCAATTAAAGTCCCACCAACCCCCATTTTTAAGTATTCCCCCACAGTTAGAATCACTTCCTAGGTAACAAATTTAACCCCTTGATCGTCCCCTAGTGTTAACCCCTTCCCTGCCAGTGACATTTATACAGTAATCAGTGCATTTTTATAGCACTGATCGCAGTATCAATGTCAATGGTCCTAAAAATGTGTCAAAAGTATCCAATTTGTCCACAGTCCCGATAAAAATTGCAGATCGCCGCCATTACTAGTAAAAAAAAAAAGAATAATAAAAATGCCATAAATCTATCCCCTATTTTGTAGGCGCTATAACTTTTGCGCAAACCAATCAATATACGCTTATTGCGATTTTTTTTTATACCAAAAGTATGTAGAAGAATACATATCAGCCAAAACTGAGGAAGAAATTTGTTTTTGTTTTTTTTAAAAAATGGGATATTTATAATAGCATAAAAGTAAAAAATATTGTGTTTTTTCAAAATTGACACTCTTTATTTGTTTATAACGCAAAAAATAAAGACCGCAGAGGTGATCAACTACCACAAAAAGAAAGCTATATTTGTGGGGAAACAAATTATCAAAATTTCATATGGGTACAGTGTTGCATGACTGCGCAATTGTCATTCAAAATGTTACAGTGCTGAAAGCTTAAAATTGGTCTGGGCAGGAAGGGGGTGAAAATTCCCTGTATTGAAGAGGTTAAATTAGTAGGTACGATGCCCGGCGGGTGTGGAGATACGACTCGGTGTACAGCTTGCGGCATGTATGCGTTCCTTGACCACCTGATCAAGGGCAAATACTGTTGTGCAAAATGTAAGTACGTTGTTTCCGTGGAAGCCCAGGTTCTTAATCTAGGGAAGCAACTGTCAGCACTGAGAAGACCCTCCTTACTAAAGGAGAACCGGGAATGTACCCGGCAGGTGCTGGCAGGGGCCAGCACAGAGGCGGGTGGGGACAAAGAGGTGCAGGCACTAGAAAAGAGTAGAAAGGTGAAAGTCAGGAAGGGTAGAGGGGATAGTGCCAGGGAGGCCGATCCTGAGCTGGAACATCCCAATAAGTACACTCCGTTGAGTGACATTGGTGAAACCAGTCGGGGACCAACACTGCTGGAGCTGAAGGACTCCCCTAGCTGCCAGGGGAAGAACTCCTCTAGTGAGAGTGGGGGGAAAGGAAAGACAGACTCTGTTGGTAGGGAACTCAGTTCTTAGAAGGACAGAGAGGGCAATCTGTGACAAAGACATGAAGTGCCAAACTGTAAGTCTACCGGGTGCTTGGGTTCGGCACATTTATAGATCTGGTAGACAGATTACTGGGAGGGGCTGGGGAAAAACCGGCTGACATGGTGCACGTTGGCACCAATGACAAAGTCAGAGGCAGATGGAGTGTCCTAAAGAACGATTTTAGGGACTTAGTAGCTAAATTGAGGAAAAGGACCTTCAAAGTAATATTCTCAGAAATACTACCGGTACCTCGAGCCAAATCAGAAGGGCAGAAGGAGATTAGGGAAGTAAACAAGTGGCTGAGGAGCTGGTGTAGTAAGGAGGGGTTTGGGTTCCTGGAGAACTGAACCAACTTCTTAGTCGGTAACCAGTTCTATAGGAGGGACAGACTGCACTTAAATAAGGAGGGTGCAAATCTGCTGGGAGTGAAGATGGCCAAAAAGTTAGAGGGTCTTTTAAACTAGGTGACGAGGGGGAGGGTACACAGGTAGAGATAATCAGCGTGGAACATATTCCAGAGGGTAGTAATGGGGACATTAACGGTAAGTTGACTAAAGCACATAAACCCAAGGTAAGTATAGTAACAAGTCCTATTTGCAATTTTCGGAACACCCAATAAGAGGACAGTATGTGACCGGTCTAAACTACATGGCATGTTCACCAATGCCAGGAGCCTGGCAGACAAGATGGGAAAATGAGAAATACTGTGGTACGAGGAGGATTTATATTTTGTGGGAATTTCAGAGACTTGGTTCAACAGCTCTCATGATTGGCTGGTAACCATTCAAGGGTATTCCCTTTATCGCAGGGATAGAGGGGGTAAAAAAGGGGGAGGGGTATGCCTGTACATCAAGAATAATGTACAAGTGAATGTGAGATATGACATCACCAAGGGAGCTAGGGAGGAGGTGGAAGCCTTATGGGTAGAGATTCAAAGGGATGAAACTAAGGTGAAAATACTACTGGGAGTATGCTATAGGTCCCCTAACCTGAGGGAGGAGAGGGAAACGGACCTCCTATCACAATTTGGATTAGCAGTAAGGATGGGAAGTGTCATCATAATGGGGGATTTTAATTATCCAGACATAGACTGGGCGGAAGGAACCGCGCATTCGTCTAAGGTTCGCCAGTTCCTAAATGTCTTGCAGGACAATTTCATTGGTCAGATGGTAGACGCACCAACTAGAGACAAGGAGTTAATAGACCTACTGATTACCAACAATACAGACCTGATCACGGATGTGGAAACCAGGGGCAAATTAGGAAACAGCAATCACAGGTCAATTAGCTTCAGTATAAATCCCACAAATAGGAAACATAAGAGGAATACAAAGACACTGAATTTCAACAGAGCAAACTTCCATAACCACTTACGGACCGCCGCACGCCGATAAACGTCCTGACTTTGAAGACGAATATCGTTGTTATGGCAGCAACTAGCTTCCATAACCCTGGTACCCTCTTCTTCGGCCGGCGGTCCGCTTTCTGATAATAGTGGTCTCTGTGGCGGATTCGCCGCAAGATCACTTTTATCGGTGGTGGGAGAGGGCCACCCTCTCACCACGCTCCGGTGCCCTCCGCCGCTTACCGGAGCCGTTGGCAGCGGCGGAGGCGATTGGATGTTGTGCCTTCCTTGGCATGGAGATGAGTAAAGGGAAGATGGCCCCCACCCGTCTCCATACCATTGCAGGGCAGAAGCGACGTCAAAACGCCACTTCCGCCCATAGCTCTTAAAGGGCCATTTTTTAAATTATTTTTTTTAATGACAATTTTTTTTTTATTTCATTTTAGTGTAAATATGAGATCTGAGGTATTTTTGAACCCAGATCTCACATTTAAGAGGTCCTGTCATGCTTTTTTTTCTATTACAAGAGATGTTTACATTCCTTGTAATAGGAATAAAAGTGACAGAATTTTTTTTTTAAAGAACAGTGTAAAAAAAAAAAAAAAAAAAGGTAAAATAAATAAGAAAAAAAATTAACATTTTTCAATGCGCCCCATCCCGTCAAACTCGCGTGCAGAAGTGGGCGCATAAGTGAGTAGTACCTGCATATGAAAACAGTGTTCAAACCACACATGTGAGGTATTGCCACGATTGGAAGAGTGAGAGCAATAATTCTAGCCATGGACCTCCTCTGTAACTCAAAACATGCAACCTGTAGAATTTTTTAAACATCACCTATGGAGATTTTTAAGGGTAAAGTTTGTCGCCATTCCACGAGCATGCGCAATTTTGAAGCATGACATGTTGGTTATCAATTTACTCAGCGTAACATTATCTTTCACAGTATAAAACAATTGGGCTAACTTTATTGTTGTCTTATTTTTTAATTCAAAAAAGTGTATTTTTTCCAAAAAAGTGCGCTTGTAAGACCGCTGCGCAAATACTGTGTGACAGAAAGCATTGCAACGACCGACATTTTATTCTCTAGGGTGTTAGAAAAAAAATGTATAATATTTGGGGGTTCTTAGTAATTTTCTATTAAAACTTGTAAACAACAAATATCAAAAAGAGGCTCGGTCCTTAAGTGGCTCCACTACAAACCTTGCTAGAAGATATAAATTGGGATAAAATCTTAGGAACAAAGAACACGGGGGAGAGATGGGTTTGCTTTAAGAGCATATTAAATAAGAGCATTAGCCAGTGCATCCCAATGGGAAATACATTCAAAAGAGCGAACAAAAGGCCTAGATGGCTTAACTCCAATGTAAAAATGCATACGAAAGCAAAGGAGAAGGCCTTCAAAAAATATAAAGCTGAGGGTTCATCATCAGCATTCAGACTTTACAAAGAATGCAGCAAGAATTGTAAGGGTGCAATTAGGGTGGCTAAGATAGAACACGAAAGACACATAGCAGAAGAGAGAAAAAAAAAATCCCAAGAAATTCTTTAAGCATATAAACAGTAAAAAAGGGAGGACAGACCATATTGGCACCATAAAGAATGAGTAAGGAAATCTGGTTACAAAGGATGGGGAGATGGCGAAGGTATTGAATTTATTCTTCTCCTCAGTCTTCATGAGGGAATCGGGGGGCTTCATTAACCAAAACTGCAGTGTTTATCATCATGACACATCACAGGAAGCACCCTCATGGCTAACAGAGGACAGAATTAGAAATAGACTTGGAAAACTTAACATTAATAAGTCACTGGGACCAGATGGCTTGGAGTCGAGGGTCCTTAGGGAACTCAGTCAAGTAATTACCAGACCATTGTTCCTAATTTTTACAAACAGTCTACTGACTGGAATGGTACCAGCTGACTGGAGAAAATCCAATGTAGCACCAATATTTAAAAAAGAGCCAAAATACATTCCTGGAAATTACAGACCAGTTAGCCTAACATTAATAGTATACAAGCTCTTGGGGGGATGATAAGGGACTATATACAAGATTTTAGTTATGAAAACGGTATAATTAGCAGTAATCAGCATGGATTCATGAAGAATCGTTCTTGCCAAACCAATCTATTAACATTCTATGAGGAAGTGAGATGCGATCTAGTTAAAGGAAGGCCCGTAGACGTGGTACACCTGGATTTTGCGAAAGCATTTGACACAGTTCCCCATAAATGTTTATTGTACAAAGTAAGGTCCGTTGGCATGGACCATATGGTGAGTACATGGACTGAAAACTGGCTACAACAGGGGCTAGTTCAGAGGGTGGTGATAAATGGGGAGTACTGGGGATGGTCAGGGGTGGAAAGTGGTGTCCTCCAGGATTCTGTCCTGGAACCAATCCTATTTAATCTGTTCATAAATGACCTGGAGGATGGGGTAAACAGTTCAATCTGAGTATTTGTGGACCATACTAAGCTAAGCAGGGCAATAACTTCTACGCAAGATGTGGAAACCTTGCAAGAAGATCTGAACAAATTAATGGGGTGAGCAACTACATGGCAAATGAGGTTTAATATGGAAAAATGTAAAATAATGCATTTGGGTGGCAAAAAATATGAATGCAATTTACTCACGGGGGGAGAACCTCTGGGAGAATCAAGGATGGAAAACGACCTGGGGGTCCTAGTAGATGATAGGCTCAGCAATGGCATGCAATGCCAAGCTGCTGCTAACAAAGCAAACAGAATATTGGCATGCATTAAACAGGGGATTAACTCAAGAGCTAAAGCGATAATTCTCCCACTCTACAAGACTCTGGTCTGGCCTCACCTGGAGTATGCTGTCCAATTCTGGGCACCAGTCCTCAGGAAAGATGTACTGGAAATGGAGCGACAGGGTGCCCAGATAAGGGCAACAAAGCTAAAAAAGGGACTGGAAGATATTAGTTATGAAGAAAGGTTATGAGCAATGAACTTATTCTCTCTGGAGAAGAGACGCTTGAGAGGGGATATGATTTCAATGTACAAATACCATACTGGTGACCCCACAATAGGGATAAAACTTTTAACTCATTAAGATTAGAAGAAAAGAGATTTAACCTGCGTAGAGGGTTCTTTACTGTAAGAGCGGCAAGGATGTAGAATTCCCTTCCACAGGCAGTGGTTTCATCAGGGAGCATGGTAAGTTTAAAACAACTATTAGATAAGCACCTGAACGACCACAACATACATGGATATACAAGGTAATACTGCCATATAATCACACACATAGGTTGGACTTGATGGACTTGTGTCTTTTTTCAACCTCACCTACTATGTAACTATGTAATATGAGTATATCAGGCTTAAACAATTTTCAAATATATGCACCATAGTTTGTACACTCTATAATTTTCACACAGACTAAATTATACACACTGATTTGTGTTATTTTCACCAAAGAAGTGTAGCAGAATACATTTTGTCCTAAATTTATGAAGAAAGATTATTTATTTGCAAAACTGTACAGTATAAAGAAACTAAGAAAAAAGCATTTTTTTCTTTTTCAAAATTCTGTACAGTTTTTCATTTATGTAGCAAAAAATAAAATAAAAGATAAACCAGTGGTGATAAAATACCACCAAAAGAAAGCTCTATGTGTGTAAACAAATGATAAAAATTTAATTTGGGTACAGTGTTGCATGACTGAGTAATCGCCATTCGAAGTGTAACAGTGCTACAATCTGAAAATTGGCCTGGGCAGGAAGGGGTGAAAGTGTCCAGTATTGAAGTGGTTAATTTGTTCACAGAGCCCTTTTCTGAACTGTTCCAAGTGGTATCTGACACCCAGCAATGAAATTCCACAGCATATTCACCTACAGAACATTTTCCTTGGCCCAAGGTCAATAACATAGCTGCAATGGTTGCATTGCACTTATGATTAATAAATATCAAGTTCATAGCTGTCACAAAGTTGTCAAGATTTCCCAGTATAGCATGTTCTTGCTCCAAGTATGAGGAAACCCAATCTAGGGCCTCAGTGAGCAAAGTAATGAAGCCTGTCTTTAAGTGCTGCACAGTAATCGACAGGTTGTAGCAGGAAATGAAGTCTACATTGGCTCAAGAAGCCTCTGTAATGTTTAGGATTCCCAGTAAATTTAGCAGATGATGGAAGGTGGGCCTCAATAGGATCACTCAGGTGATGAGCAAACAGACGCTAAGGAAGTGTTGCGGATAATTTGGCTTTGCATACTTTATGATGAAACTTCAAAGTAAAGAGGAGGGCTGAGGGGTGGGGTAAGAGAACATTTGAATAAAAAAGGTGGAGTCTAATTAAATATTAGGTTGAGAATTCCAGATAAATTGAGCTGCTCTATGAAATTTCTGTGAATGGAAATGTATAGGTGAAGAGGAAATAAGTTGTTCAGAGTAAGAGTGCAGTTTAAAAAGTAATTCTGTATGAGGTCTGAAATATTATCAGTAAAGCAATTGGGAAGGGTTTGGAAGGCATACCATAATACATTGAATTTTAATTTTAGGTTGATTTGAAGCCAATGAAGGGAATGGCAAAGATTGACTCTATATGAGAAATAGTGGAAAAGAGAAATCCATAATAAATTTCAGAAGTGAGAGCTGTTAGTGTAATACCAATACCTTGCAATAGTCAAGGTGAGGGACAAGGGTTTTATGAAGACAAGGACTTTAATGGTTTCTTGAGTTAGAAAGAGGCATATTTTGATGAAGCTTATGGGAAAGAAGCAGGGCTTGGACAAGTATTGAAAATAAATTGGCATATGGCATTGAACTTGTGAGGTAGGTACGTTACAGTATATTTACAAGAAGAGGGATGTGAGGCAGTGTTTTGGACAGTGAAAGGGAGTAAAAAATTAACTTAATTTGAGTTGTAGATACCTTTCATACATCAATAAACAGATGACAGGAAAATTGAATCATTTGTTGGACAGAGGAAGATAAGTCAAGCATGAGTGTCATCTAATGTACAAGTGGTATTGGACAGAATTTTTTTTCTAAAGGTAATATACAGGGAATTTGATCAACAATACCAAATGCAAAGGAGGATGAGTAAGAAGAAATAAGGTAAAGCCACCACTGTGGAAGTCAATACAACACAGTTTCTAATGGATTGACAAGGAAGAAGCTAGACTGAATATGAGAAAAAGTGAGTTCGTTGTGAAGAAGAGGGTTAGTGCACATAAAATAGTAGCCATGTAGTATGAGAAAACTAGGACGATGAGAGAAAAATAGAGAAGGGTCAAGAGAGTTTCTTCAATGTAGGATGTACTATATGAATACTTGTTTGAAGGCAGGGAAGACACCTGTTAAAAGGGCAAATTAAACAGCTCAGTCAATACAGGCGCCTGTGTAGAAAAATGGGTACAGTGCAGGCTTGAGAGGATTAGATGGAGTGGAGAGGCTGTGTGAGAAGATGAAGACAGGACAGAAATGATTTAACTACATTTACCAAAGGTTGCACCGGTGACATGGGTGTCATATAGCATTTTTTCGTTTTCCAAAGAAATAGCACAGGTGAAACTTTATCCTGAATGGAAACCATAAATATGAATTATTATTAACAATATTATTAATAATACTATAAATAAATATAGGGGGTCATTTACTATAGCGCTATGGCGCTAATTCGTGCAAAATTGCCGCAAATTAGCGCTAATTCGTGGCAATTTAGCGCGAATTAGCACTAATAGCGCTAAAACGGTATTCACTATAGCGCTGGTGAGAAAATACTCCCAAAATCGAATTTACTATAGCTCCCTGAAACTAAATAGCTCCCAAACCCTTACTCTGCTAAAACCTAGAGAATTGCACATGGAAATAATGTTTAGAACATGATATAATTGCCTAAATGGTACTGAAATATGCGGAATATTATTTAAAGATTATCTGCTTTTAAACTGTGTGAAAAAGTGATTTCTACACTGAAATATCTTTAAAAGTCTGAAAAGTGAAAAATTCCCCGTTTTGATCAACTAGGTGCCAACACAACTGAGCATGCTCAGACCTGAATATAACTCTCATTTTAACTCAGGTGTCTTTTTTACCCGGAGCTATAGTAAATACCAAAATGAGAGCTAATTAGAGAGCATTTTTGGGAGTTAAAATCTGCTCTAATTTAGTCCAAATGAAGTTTCAGTCATTGATTCTAATGGAACAATTCTAACTTTCACAAAAAAAACTTTTAATGTTGAGATGAAATGTATCTTTCTCTGAAATAAAATTTCCTTTGCAACATTGTTGCTTCTACTTAAAATATTTTGATTTTAAGAATGCTACAATGTGGAATGTTTTGATGTTTTGGTAAAATATATTTTTCTCTGTCACTTTCACTTGTTACTCTCCATCTCACAACAATCTTTACCCAAACTCACACAGGTGTCTTTACAATCCACAAACAATACCATTGCTGATACAAATTTAAAATAAATCACAATTTTTTGTGCTTTTCTGTTATTTCCAAATATTCATAATTTGAGCCCCAAAAATGTGATATGTGTACCAACATCAGAAATCAAAATGTAATTCCCAAAAATTTGAGGGTAATATTCTACTCTCACCCACAAAAAAACACCAAATATCACAGAATAAATCAAGAAGAATAACTCTTGAGTAATGTAATTCCATAACCTGTATGTCCATAGAAATGCAGTATTTATGTGTTTTTATGTGTATTTATGTGTAGGAGGGTCTCACATGTGGCAGCTCTGTGGCTTAGAGGTTAGAACTTCTGCTTAGTATCTCTGAGGGTCTGGGTTCAAATCCCAACCATGTTACTTCATGTAGAGAAGTTGTCTCATCTCCCAGGTCCTATAACTATGTCTAATTGTAGTAGTTATGTGTAGGAGGGTTCCACCACCATTGTAAGTCTTTTCCAGATACACTATATAACCAAAAGTATTGGGACGCCTGCCTTTACACACACATGAACTTTATTGGCAGCCCAGTCTTAGTCCATAGGGTTAAAATTTGATTTGTCCCACCCTTTGCAGCTAGAACAGCTTCTGGGAAGGCTGTCCACAAGGTTTAGTGTGCCTATGGGAATGTTTGATCATTCTTCCAGAAGTGCATTTGTGAGGCCAGGCACTGATGTTGGATGAGGCTCGCAGTCTCTACTCTAATTCAGCCAAAGGGTGTTCTATCGGGTTGAGGCCAGGACTCTGTGCAGGCCAGTCAAGTTTCTCCACCCCAAACTTGCTCATCCATTTCTTTATGGACCTTGCTTTGTGTACTGGTGTGCAGTCATGTTGGAACAGGAAGGGGCTTTCCCCAAACTGTTCCCACAAAGTTGGGAGCATGAAATTGTCCAAAATGTCTTGGTATGCTGACGCCTTAAGAGTTCCCTTATCTGAAACTAAGAGGCCAAGCCCAGCCCCTGAAAAACAACCCCACACCATAATTCCCCCTCCACCAAATGATTTGGACCAGTGCACAAAGCAAGGTCCATAAAGACATGGATGGGTGATTTTGGGGTGGAGGAACTTGACTGGCCTGCACAGAGTCCTGACCTCAACACAACAGAACACCTTGGGGATGAATTAGATAGGAGACTGTAGGTCAGGCCTTCTCGTCCAACATCAGTGCCTGACCTCACAAATGCACTTGGAAGAATGGTCAAACATTCCCATAGACACACTCCTAAACCTTGTGGACAAGAAGAGTTAAAGCTGTTATAGCTGCAAAGGGTGGGCCAAATGAGTTTTGAACCCAATACTAATACTGGGATGCCATTACAGTTCATGTGTGTTTAAAGGCAGGCATCCCAATATTTAGGCCAATATACTGTATATTGCTTGTGACACTGAGCATGGCTATGGACTTAGGGCTGGTTCACACCACAGAAATGCAGAGAACATGTGTGGGGCTACCTGGTGGCTAAGTGTGTAGCAGTTCTGTCTAGCAGCACCTGGGATGTTGGTTCAATTCCCCAACATGCTAATCCTTGTGTTGAAGTTTATATGTTCTCCCTGTGTGGGTTTCTCACCACAGTCCAAAGACATGCTGGCATTTTATTTGTCTCCTGTCGAAATAGGTTCTAATGTAAGAACGTTAATTTTGGACTTTATATTGGAAGCTCATTGCAGCCAGGGACTGATGTTAATGTTTATTAGCACTAATCATGCCCAGGGACTTGGACATTTCAAATTTTAGGGTTTACACTGCACAGGTACATATGATTAGAAAACTGTTGCTTTGTTTATGTGGATGCAAATGGACTTTGATCTTTGGCCTGTAGTTGGAGATTTGATGCACATAGCCAAGGCTAACACAGTTGCAAATACTATTATGTGTTCCTGCTCATCAGGTGCAATCACTTTAGACATACATGAAGAGACAGATTGAAAGATACTGGTGGGTGTGTACTTCTAGTGGGTGTGTCAGTGTGCTAACAATACAACCTCTCTTATATAAAGGCCTGCAGTAGGGGGGTTCGTTTGGCCTGAGAAGGTCAGGTTTTTTGTTGTGAGGGAGAAGGAATGATATTGGGAGATTTGATGAAATTCTTGTGCATTTTTTTTTTTTAATCAAAAGTGGGTTTATGTGGCCATGCTGTCAATGTTGTGTGTGTATTGTTTCTGTCTGATCATGCAAACATTGTTTGGAAGCATCTGCTGACCTACTCTTTTTGATCTCGTTTAATCGTGTACACCGAAATGCAGCTTCCAGCAGAACATGGTCACCAATGTATGTATGTGTGGATTGTGGGCTGGTGGTGGGTGTTTTGAATAAGTCTTTTGTAATATTATGTTGGCATGCTTTGTAAGAATGACTTAAGTATGTTTCTATAATCTTGCAGATAATAATGTGATGTGTTGCCCGCTATACACTGAAATTAAAGCTGTGTCCACTCTAAGGTTTTGTCTAATTTTAGATTGTAAGCTCCTATGAGCAGGGCCCTTAAAATTCTGTTGCTAAATGTAGCACCATATATCCTGTCCAAATTTTTTTGAAGCTAGTAAATGTAACTTTATTTTTTTTCTGCTGGTAAAATAAAAGTACATTATTGAGCTTTTGTTGTGGGGTGTGTGTGGGATTTTTTTTTTGTTTTTCCTTCTACTTTTCTTTCTCTTTAGTTTTTGTGTGTGGTGGTTTTGGGAAAGTGGAAGATCTCTTATATTTTATTTCAATATGTATTTGTGCACCAAAAAAACTAATCTCTTTGCCCTGGTTCACATGCTAATTTGAAATTGCGCTACTTCACTTGAAGTAGCACGATTTCAAAGTCGCAAGGTCAGCGTGATTTCAGGTGGCTTCATATACAAATCTCTATTGAAGTCGCACCTGAAATTGGCAAAAGTAGTGCAGGAACTACTTTAGCAAATTGATGAAAAAAAAAGTTGCATCGATTGGAACAGTGCCATTGCCAATAGTCATGCGATTTGATCTCTCGAATCGCATGACCAATCGCTCCAATGTAAACCTAGGCTTCTGCACAACTGCAAGTTATATATAAAGATTCCACCTTTATCATTAACAGCTGTGGAGAATTGCAGGTAATGAATTCAGCTGGTGGATAGGCAGTGTTTGAATGTGTCAACTCTGGTTCACCTTGGTATGATTTGACATGTCAAATCTGTGGCAATTGCACTGTTCTAATTGGTGCGATTTGTATTGATATTGGTGCAGAAACCTGCACTGATGTCTCTGATGTTGCCCCCACAGTCGGGACTGACATGCAGGAATGAAATTGTGGGAGTTTAGCTGAACGCTTTCCTCCTGCTGTCAGTGTGAACCAGGGCTCAAACTGGGCCTTTTGCCTTTGTAATTCACCTGCTGCTAACCCAGGGACACCATTTCTTATCAAACTCCCTTAAGTTTACCTTCAAATATATGTAGAACTACAGATTTGCATGTCTGAAAATAAAAAATACTAATCATGGTTGAGATCAAATATTCGCAGCTGCAATCAAAAGCGTGGTTTCACCTTCTGACCCGGAAATTAGTCATTGTATGCACCCGGAAGTTCCTGTGCTGGTCAGGATCTCCATCTAGGTGGACATGGCGAGGTCTCTTTAGCAGAGAGGAGGTGCTGCTCATTGGCCGGGTAAGTGTAGGATATGTACTTGTACTTAATCAATGCGGGGGTTGATGTCATAGTTAGATTTGGTGTGGGTGGGGTTCATTGATTTGTTTGGCATCACCACACATTTGCTTCCGTTCCATGTGCACACATCACTTCCTGCATTTGTTCTGCTGATGTAAATCAGTAAGGACTATGCAAGTATAAATGAGAGCTCCTTTTATTAAAATATATATGACTTGTTTCACAGCTGGGCAAATTTTCCAGCACATTTGGACCTCTGAGTTGCATGACAAGTTGTACCCCATGATTCTCAATGATAACCATTCATATCTGTGCTACTTTAAGTCGCACCAACTTCAAAGTAGTCCCTGTACTACTTTGGTGTGACTTGAGGTATATCGGGTACAATATTACAGCGGCATTCCCAGAAGTTGGGGCCAAGTTGCAACAAAATAGTGTGACTTTCAGGTCGCAGCAGTGTGAATGAGATTCAAGGATAACACCTTTGAATTTGGCCCTATTGTCACTTGTGCATCCTGAAGGTGTAGCAAATTCGTCCCTGCACTACCTTGGTTTGACTTTGATGCAATTTGAGGTCCATACACCACAAGATTACACAGACATTGCTTCAAGTCATGACAAAGCTGTGCAATTTTAAGGTCGCACAAGTGCAAATGGGGCCTTATTCAAAGGTGTTATCAATTAATCGCATTAGGTTACTTTCACACTTGGGTGACTTTTCATGGAGCTTTGGACCTCAGAGTCACATGAAAAGTTGTCCCCCTTGATTTCCATGCATATTTATTAGAGCTGCACGATTAATCATCATCGTGATTTTTTTCCCCTTTACGATCTTGAAAAAAGCGTTTCACGATTCTTGCTATGTAAAGAACTCTCTCTGCTCTTCTGAAGCCACAGCCGAAAAACCAGGAAGTCTGCCAAGAATTAGAACATTCTTTATCAGTGAACTTAACTAGATACCTTGTAACAATTTGTCAATTAAATAGAATTCTGTGTAAGTGAGGAAAGTTTAACCACTTAAACACTAAACATTTTTCTGACATTTGTTGGTTTCAGGTTAAAATCATTTTCTTTTTGCTAGAAAATTACTTAAAACCCCCCAACATTATATATATTTTTTTTTAGTAGAGACCCTAGAGAATAAAATGATGGTTGTTACAATATTTTATGTCACACTGTATTTGCACCTTTCAAATGCAATTTTTTTGGAAAAAATTACTTTAATGAATTAAAAAAAAAAAAAAGAAGTTAGCCCAATTTCTTGTGGGATAATGTGAAAGATTTTACATCGCGAGAATCGTGATCTTTTTATTCTAAGCAAAAAAATTGTGATTCTCATTTTGGCCAGAACCGTGCAGCTCTAATATCTATGCAACTTCACCCGTGTTCACATAGCTCTGAATTGACATGTCAAATTGTAGGCCAAATCGGCGCCTATTGATGGCAATGGAACTGTCCAAATTGGTGCAACGCCACAACGATTCTCAAAAGTAGTTCCTGCACTACTTTGGGCGACTTCAGGGGGTGATTTCTTACCTCCCAACTTTTTGAGATGGGTATAAGGGACACCTATTAGCAAAAGTAGGTAGGCATAGGACACCTTCTTAAAGGAGAACAGTTGGGACCTATGTGATTTCACTAGACATCTGTGCAGGGAAGTGCACTGATGTCTCTGAAATTGCTGACAAAGTCGGGCTGAGTCACACTTACGCAACTTTGGACATCAGAGTCGTATGACAAGTCATACCCCATGATTTTCAATGTGTACCATTCATATCTGTGCGACTTCAAGTAACACTGACTTCAACGTAGTCCCTGTACTACTTTGGTCTGACTTTGATGCGAGTTGAGGTCCATAGACCTCAAGTTTACACAGGCATTCCCTGGAATTGCGGCAAAATTGCTGATGCAAAATCGTGGGAAAGTTGCGTGTCTTTCCCTGCGACCATAGACCTCAAGATTACACAGGCATTGCTTAAAGTCGCATTAAAATCTCGCAACTTTCAGGTCGCACAAGTGTGAAAGGTGCCTAAGCCACTGTGCTGAGTACTATTTTATACCTAGAATATAAAGTAGTCCCACCATCAAACACTAGTAAACATATGTTCTCAATATAATTGTGCTCAAATGGCTGAAAATCACACAGATGGTATCACCTACTGAAAGCTTGCATTGTACTCAGCAGCATATGCTGAAAAGTGGCAAATGCCTATTAGCCAATGCCACATCAGCATAAGTATGGTTGTTACTATAATATTAATGCCTGAAATGTAAACCATTATTGTATTGAATCAAACATTAGTAAACGTATTTTCTCTGTAGGTAAGTGCTCAGCTCTGTAGCATAGCGGTATACCCTGCTGTCCCCCAAAAGTTCAAGCCATGAATTCAAATCCCACTGACAGCATCACCTCCTGGAAGTGTGCATTGTACTCAGAAGCATAATTAGCCAAAGCACATTAGCTTGCTTTATTCCATATTTTAACTCTTCAAATGCATGCAATGGTATGTACTTATTCAATAATATTATGGTATGGAATTCCAAAATTCAAGGAAAAAAATGTCGTAGGGTCCCCCCAGTACATACCAGGCCCTTCGGTATGGACTTTAAGGGGAACCCCACACCAAAATGTAAAATAAATTTGATGTGGGGCCCCCCAAAATCCATACCAGACCCTTATCCAAGCATGCAGCCTGGAGGTCAGGATAGGGGGGGGACGAGTGAGCACCCTCCCCTTCTGAACCTTACCAGGCCACATGCCCCAAAGCACCCTTTCCCCATGTTGATTGGGACAAGGGCCTCTTCCCGACAACCCTGGTTGGTGGTTGTCAGTCTGCAGACAGGGGGTTTATCAGAATCTGGAAGCCCCCTTTAAAAAGGGGGCTCCCAGATCCTGCCCCCTATGTGAATAGGTATGGGGTACATTTTACCCCTACCCATTCACCAAAAAAAGCAGTGAAATGTAAAAAAATCAATAGCCGGTTTTTGACAAATAGCTCCAAGCTGTCTTCTTCCCTGAGCCATCTTCTCCAGACGCTGTCTCTCCCTCCTCCATCTTCTCCCCAAGCTGTATTCTCCCAGAGCCGTCTCTCCTGCCGCCGCCATCTTCTCCATCTGCTGTGTTCTTCCGCACCGCTGGTTACCCACTAATAAAAAAAAGCTGCTCTTCTTCCATGGTGGTCTTCCTCCGCTGTGTTGTCACCCGCTGTGTGGCGTCTCTTACATGACACCATGGAGCGGACTCTCTGGGTGACATTATCGGATGGCCACAGAAGACCGCCACAAGAAGAGCGGCTTTTTTTTTATTAGTGGGTAACTGGCTGCGCTGAAGAACACATCAGCGGGAGAAGATGGTGGCAGCAGGAGAGACAGCTCGGGGAGAAGAAATATCAAACACTAGTGAATGTATTTTCTATGTATTTTCTATGTATGACTGTGCTGCACCCAATAGGCTAGCGGTCAGCACTTCTACCTTGAAGAAATCATGGGTTCAAATCCCACAGAGAAATACTAAAAGATTGAATTGGTGAAAAAAAAGCAAATGACTATTAGCCAATTAGCCAAAGCAGCATATGCTGAAAATAGGTGAATGCCAATTAGCCAATGCACTTTAAATTTGGCTGATTCTATTATATTAACTCTTCAAATGCATGCAATGATATGTAAGTATTCAATACTATTATGGTGTGAAATTCCAAACACCACACACTAACTAATGGGCAGATTACATTTTTTTGTTTGTTCATTTTAATTCGCTTGTGCACTGAAAAAATAAACACAGCTGGGGGATGGTAGGTTGGCTGGTATTTGAACTTGTACCGTGAGTGCTGTGGAGACATCTGAGCAGACTACTAAGCCACTGTGCTAAGTATGAGACCTGCATAATAGGGTAGTATGATTAAAGAATGAATATAAATAATTACCGCTTTATAATCACCTAAATTAAAAAATTAAAAACAACATACAACAAATAGGTAACCTAAATGTTTAATACATGTAACTTTACAGAATAGCAGACATTACTATGTAATAATCATTCATAACTGCATTAGTTAGCAAAAGAAGGAAAAAACTAGGAATACTAATTGCAACATACATCAATAGATGCACACGAGGTAGAGCACATCTCACATAAAAATGTTTCTTTCACAAACATGGATCATGGTTACAGTGCAGTACTATATAACAACTTGGTAGGAATTGGCATTTGCATATACACGGAAGCGCTAATTAGCGTCAGCTTAGAATTTACTAACATGTGTTTCTCACTAATAGCGCTAATTTTTCATTCGCACATTCGCCTGTTGAAATTTTAGTTGGCTAAAATGGGAGCTATTATTTGCCATAGTGCCCAGTACTTCCTGGCGCTATAGTAAATGACCCCCATAGATTTTAACGGTGTTCACGTGCTCGAACAAACTTTTTTCCTATTCACACATTCTGGTGCGAACCGAACAGGGGGGGGTCAGCTCATCCCTACCTAGCAGTAAAAAGGGTCACTGGTTCGTATTCCCAACCACACCACAAGACTACCTGCCTGGAGTTTGCATGTTCTCCCTGTGCCTGCGTTGGTTTCCTCCGGGTACTCCGGTTTCCTCCCACACTCCAAAGACATGCTGGTAGGTTAATTGTCTTCTGTCTAAATTGGCCCTAGCATATGAATGTGAGTTAGAGACCTTAGATTGTAAGCTTCTTGACGGTAGGGGCCCATGTGAGTGTATAATGTATATGTAAAGCGCTGCGTAAATTGACGGCACAATAGAAGTACCTTAAATAAAAATAAATAAGTCTTCACTAATATTATGGTGTGAATCTCCAAAACACCATACACTAGCTAACAAGCAGTTTACATTTGATAAACTTTATTGTATGGTATATAAACCATCAAACACTAGTAAAAGTATTTTGTAAATATGATTGTGCTCAGACCAATAGGCTAGCAGTTAGCACCTCTACCTTCAAAAATTCAGGTATTGAAAGACTCATGGGTTCAAATCCCACAGAAGAATCCTAAAAGATTACTATTGGTGGAGAAAAGGAGAATTACTGTTAGCCAGTTAGCCAATTAGCCAAAGCAGCATACAGTGAATGCCAAGTAGCCAATACACTTTAATGTGGCTGATATTATTGTATTAACTCTTCAAATGCTTGCAATGGTATGTAAGCGTTCACTAATATTATGGTGTGAATCTCCAAACAACACACACTAGTTAACAAGCAGTTTACATTTGATAAACTTTATTGTATAGTATATAACACATCAAACACTAGTAAAAGTAGTTTGTATGTATAATTGTGCTCAGCCCAATAGGCTAGCAGTTAGCACCTCTACCTTCAAACATTCAGGTATTGAAAGACTCATGGGTTCAAATCCCACAGAAAAATCCTAAAAGATTGCATTGATGGGAAAAGGAGAATGCCAATTAGCCAAAGCAACACAAATATACATATATATATATATACTGAAAATAGGTGCTTGCCAAATAGCCAATGCACTTTAATGTGAATGATTTTATTGTATTAACTCTTTAAATGCATGCAATGGTATGTAAGTATTCAATTATATTATGATGTGACATTCCAAACACCACACACTAGCTAAAGGGCAGTTTACATTTCTTTGTTTGTTTATTTTAATTCTCTTGTGCACTGAAAAAATAAACACAGCTGGTGGATGGTAGGTTGGCTGTTGTTTGAACTCATACCATGAGTGGTGTGGAGATATCCAAGCAGACCACTAAGCCATTGTGATAAGTACAAGACCTGCGTAATAGTGTAGTATTATTAAAAAAATGAACATAAATAATTACTGCTTTATAGTCAACTAAATTAATAAATAATAAATCAAAAACATGAAAAAAAACAACATACAACAAATACCTAAATGATTATTACATGTAACTTTACAGAATAGCAGAATAGCAAACATTACTATGTAATAATCATTCAGAACTGCATTTCTTAGCAAAAGAAGGAAAAAAAAACTAGGAATACTAATTGCAATATAAATCAATAGATGCACGGGAACTAGAGCACATCTCTGATAAAAATGTTTCTTTCACATACATGGATCATGGCTACAGCACAGTGCTATATAACAACTTGATAAGAATTGGCATTTGTATATACACGGAAGCGCTAATTAGCGGCAATTTTAGAATTTACAAACGTTTGTTCCCCGCTTATATCGCTAATTTTCATGCGCAAATTCGCTGTTTTGTTTCCATTTGGCTAAAATGGGCTCTATTATTTGCCATAGTGCCCAGTACTTCCTGGAGTTATAGTAAATGACCCCCATAGTGTCATTAATAATATTAAATTTATATATACACATTGACATAGTGTGGGTGTTTTTTTAGTTTTTGTTTTTCACTATATGGAAGGGGGTCTGCTGTTTATGGAGAAGTATTTAACCGCTTCCCGACCGCTGCACAACCATATATGTCGGCAGAATGGCACAGGTGGGCAAAAGGGCCTACAGGTACGTCCCCTTTAAGAAGTGGCACTGCGCGCGTGCCCGCCGCGTTCTCCATGACTCCACCGGGTGCCCGCGATCATGTCACGGAGAGGTAGAACGGGGAGATGCCTTTGTAAACAAAGCATTTCACCGTTCTGCCTAGTGTCATGACAGAGATCACTGCTCTCTGTCATCGAGAGCAGTGATCGCTGTCATGTGTGTTGAAGCCCACCCCCCCACAGTTAGAATCACTCCTAGGACACACTTAACCCCTTCATCGCCCCCTAGTGGTTAACCCCTTCGCTGCCAGTGTCATTTACACAGTAATCAGTGCATTTTTATAGCACTGATCGCTGTATAAATGACAATGGTCCCAAAATAGTGTCAAAAGTGTCCGATGTGTCCGCCATAATGTCGCAGTCATGATAAAAATTGCAGATCACCGCCATTACTAATAAAAAAAATAATAAAAAATGCCATAAACTATCCCCTATTTTGTAGACCATATAAATTTTGCGCAAACCAATCAATATACGATTATTGCGACTTTTTTTTAACAAAAATATGTAGAAGAATACATATCGGCCTAAACTGAGGAAAAAAATAGTTTTTTTATATATATTTTTGGGGGAGTTTTATTATAGCAAAAAGTAAGAAATATTGCTTTTTTTTTCAAAATTGTCACTCTTTTTTTGTTCATAGTGCAAGAAATAAAAACCGCAGAGGCAATCAAATACAACCAAAAGAAAGCTCTATTTGTGGGAAAAAAAGGACGTCAATTTTGTTTGGGTACAATGTCGCACGACTGCGCAATTGTCAGTTAAAATGATGCAGTGCCGAATCACAAAAAGTGCTCTGGTCAGGAAGGGGGCAAATCCTTCCGGGGCTGAAGTGGTTAAACTAGGATTGAGGGGGGAGGAGAGTTAGAATATAATAGGGCAGATAAGTCAGACAGGGGTCAGACACTAATCTTGGGTGGAATGGGGGAAGATGGAGGAGAGGGCTATGTCAGGTGATAAGAAGTTTCCCATGTTACAAACAACCATTGGCAATTATAGCATTGTGTGTAGTACTAAAAATCACATGCAAACCAACAGGGCAAAATGCAACAATGAACTAAAATATTTGCTCACCAATAAATAAGAACAGAGGGTGCACTGGCCTTGCGCATTACTTTTGCAGAAACTTTATTATAATAATAAAACAGATGTGTACTCACAAACATCATCAACAGTCAATCAGTATCCACAGTGTCCTGAAGACCTGGTAACATGAGCAAAACGCAAGAAGACCATCAGAGTGGTTGATGCAATTTGAGGGGAGATCCCTCTCTTCCTCTGAGCCACATACAGGAAGATACTCAATGCTCCACCATCCTAAAAACCATTTGGTATGTAAGTTTGTTCATCCAACACAGTAGATACCCTAACCATTACTGTAATCCTGTATTATGTATATGATCACAATATGCAGGTTTGTGTTATGTGTTGCTATTACCTAAGCCAAATGTCACATTGGTATCCTTACACCCACCCACCTGCGAGTGGGAGGCGCCCTTAGAAGCGCAAATTAAGACCATAATATATACATGTTTTGATGCCTCCCTAAACGTGCCTCTAGAGAAAGTACTGTAAACACACATGCAACGCCAATTTCAATGCTCCACTAAAGTTAAAACTAAGAAGTGTTACTATTCCCTAAGCCAAATGTCACATTGATGTCATCACACCCACCCACCTGCGAGTGGGAGGTGCCTTTAGGCTAACACGTGATATGTCATATAGGCTCTGAGGAAGAGGGTAACTCCCCTTGAAATGCGTCAGCCACTCTAATGGTCTTCCTGTGTTCTGGGACTTGCTCATGTTACCAGGTCTTCAGGACACTGTGGATACTGATATGCTTGACTGTTGATGATGTTTGCGAGTACACATTTGCTTTATTACTATAATAAAATTTCTGCAAGAGATCTGGAGTCTATTAGACCCCAGATCTCCCCTGTGCCCCCAAAAGATCAGTTTGCTCAGACGTTCACTGGTTCATAACGGCTAGTAAATAACAAAGTAAAAGCAGAAGTGACATCATACATGTTGCTTCTGGCTTCATTTAGCACAGAGGAGGCATATGTATGCTGTACTCAGCTGGCCATACAGGATGCAGTGCTCCTGGGTTCCCCTATCTCAGGGAGAGATGGGCTTGAATGAAAATGTAGTGGTGTCTGTCTCTAGGTAAAAAGTGATCTCAATGCAAGTGTGAAAGAGGACCTTGTTGATGAGTGTGATGATGCTAAAACGTAAATAGGTGGATCTGTATATGGTGTGCATACGTCAAAAAGATTTAGACTGGGGGGATGTTGTCATTAAAGAACACAGAACAGAAATGGGAATGCTTCAAATTGACTTTATATAAACACTCTGCAAAATATATTCACATAGGCAATAAGTTTGAAAGACTAAAAATAAAACCTATGTTGCTCATGTCCAATGTTTAAAAAAATAAAAAAAATCTATAGATAATAAGAAAAGAGCACTTAAAAATATAAAAATGAAAGAGCACAAATAGGACAAACCCCCAAAAATTGATCACATATCTTAATAAGCAATCAGATCTGAGTATGTAGGCCCTTTGCAAGATATTTTTTTTTGTTTATTTATGGGGTTAAGTGTAAAAGAGAAAAAATATATATACACCTGTGTGTATGTGTGTATATATATATATATATATATATATATATATATATATGGATGCGTCATAGAAGGATGCTATATATAATCCATATTTGGGCTGTGGTCCCTTAAAAAGAAATGATCTGTATTCAGTTGGTGTACTCAGGGATTCTCACCGATATAGGTAGTCCAATTAGAGAGGAGAGGACTGACAGTCCTCTCTGGATTAATAATTACTCACTTGGGACACAGAATTTGGAGATTAAAAGTGGGAAAGAACCTCCAACCCTGACTATGGGGACTCTGGTCCCAAAGGAGTTAACATTGTCTCTAGGAAGAAGTCCTTAAAGACAAGAAGCTCTTAGAGCAGGTGTGGAGTAGTTCGGAGTGGAAAGCAGGCAAGCATCCTGGAGTGCTGCTGGGAGCTGCATTAAAGTGCTGGGAGTAGACATTATTTCCTGTGGGTAAAAACCTTGTGTGGCTGATATATTATTTTATTTTTGTGCTGAAGTTTTTTGTTCTGCTGCTGGAAGCATGGTTTTATTCACCTAGAGAAATACTTTCTGTTGGTTTAAAAATAACTTTGCGTATGGTCCTGGAGCACTACTACAGTAGCTAATATCCCTGAACTTTACTATATGTATATATATATTTAGACACATACAAATGTTCTCAAAGAAAACCCCCCAGGAAGGGTCTAAGTGAAATACAGGAGATCACATCAGGGGTTGGTTACTTAACCGCTTGTGGACCGCCCCACACACATACACTGTGGCAAGGTGGCCGCTCTGATACCAGTTCACTAGGTACATGATCTGACACTTCCGGGTCTGGGGTGCACACTGCCGGCAGCCCACTTCCACTGTGATTGGACCTGCCAATTGTTCCCAAGAGAAGCAGAAAGATGTAAACATGGCAGGTTGCTGTTCTGTGAGAAGGGAAGGTAGTGATCCTGTGTTTCTGCTAAGCAGGAGCACGGATCTCTGCATTCCCACAGTACAAGCACATTACCTACAGTTAGCAAGCACTCCCTAGGAACACATTTAACCCTTTGATCGCCCCTGATGTTAACCCCTTTCCCCTTGATGTTAACCCCTCCCAGTGTCATTAGTACAGTGACAGTGCATATTTTTTAACACTGATCACTGTATGAGTGTCACTGGTCCCCAAAAAGTGTCAAAAATGTCAGTTAGGTGTCCGATTTGTCCGCCGCAATATAACAGTCCCGCTATAAGTTGCTGATTGCCACCATTACTAAAAAATAAATAAAATAAATATGGGTATGTTTTATAGCAGAAAGTAAAAAATATTGTTTTTTTTTTCAAAATTGTCGGTCTTCTTTTGTTTATAGCGCAAAAATAAAAAACGCAGATCAAATACCACCAAAAGCAAGCTCTATTTGTGGGAAAGAAAGAACAAACATTTTATTGGGTACAGCGTCGCATGACCACGCAACTGCCATAACATACAAAATGGCCCATGAAGGGGGGTAAACCCTCTGAGGCTGAAGTGGTTAAATAGGCATATTGAGTTCCAACCATATCTGTTGGTCGGAAAGCTGCTGCCTAATCAGAGGAAAAAGTGAATTGTATCCAGTAGGACCAGTTTTTTTTAAACAATTAGTTTTGGTTCTTAGAGAGGAGGTGAAGACCTCCATATACATTATGTCATTTGCCTTGGATTACCATTGAGAGACAGTGGGTGGCTTGGATCAGGCAACTGAAACTTCTTTAGAAGAAGCTGATGTGAAGCAGATAAAGTGCCTGCAACTGGTTCTTCTGAGAAGCAAATCTAGTTTGGGTTCTTTGAAAAGCGCTGACCACTGCTAAAGAGCTGAAAAAATGTGGGAGCATGGGGCCAGACGTCCAGATACCTTCTAGTCAAGTCTGATCTAGGGATTCACCAACAAGACTGGTAGATGAAATGTTTAACTCAAAAACATTTTCAAAGCAATAGACAGCATGGATTCACAAAAGAACCATGTTGTCAAACAAATCTGATATCTTTTTAGGAGGACGTAAGCAAAACCTTAGACAAATGAGTGGCTGTGGATTTAGTATACTTGGATTTTTCAAAAGCATTTGACAAAGTTACCCACACATGGCTAATGTGTAAGTTAGAGTCTACAGGCTTAATAAATTCAGTTTGTAAATGGATTGAATATTGTCTAAAAGATCATATTCAGAGATTAGTTATTAATGATTCATCCTCTAAATCGTCTAGGGCTATTAGTGGTGTACCCCAAGGTTCAGTGTTGGGACCCCTACTTTTAAACCTATTTAAAAAAATTACATTGAGTTTGCGATTAAAAGTACCATTTCAATGTATACGGAAGACACCAAGCTATGGGGTGGAATAATGTCCTTAATGGATGTCTACAACTTACAAGCTGATTTCAGTGTACTATTTAATTGGGCAACTACGTGGCAAATGAGGTAAGATTGTGATAAATGTAAAGCTATGCCTTTTAAAAACATACATGCATCATACATTCTAGGAGAATAGCTAGGGGAGTCAATGGTGGAGAAGGATCTGGGTATTCTGATAAATCATAGACGTAATAATAGCTAGTAGCATGCATTGCCAAGGTGCAGTTTCCAAAGCTAGAAAAATACTTTTTTTGTATTAAGGGGTATGGATTCCAGAGAGAGAGAGAGACATAATTCTGCCCTTGTACAAATCATTAGTATGACCTTATATGAAATATGCAGTTCAGTTTTGGGCACCAGTTCACAAAAGGGATATTGGAGAACTGGAGAAAGTGCAGAGAAGGGTAACCAAACTGATAAGAGGCATGGAGGAGTTCATCTATAAGGAGAGATTAGCTGAACTGAATTTATTCCCCCGTGAACTTGGTGTTGAGCTATTCACTTTCTGGTCATTACAGAGAACAAGGGGGGACTCCTTATGTCTGGAAGAAAAGTAATGTAACCTCCACAAACAGAAAGGCTTAATCACAGTAAGAGCTATGAAAATGAGGAATAAACTCCTTCAAGAACTAGTTCTGGCCAGCTCAGTAGATTGTTTAAGTAAATCTGGATGCTTTCCTAAATGCACAAAATATAACTGGATACTAACATTTACAGGTAATAACACCAGGGGTAGTTAACCATGGAATATCTGATTGTCTCCTGAGGTTTAGGGAGGAAATGTTATGCAGATTGGATCATGCTTTATTGGGCTTTTTGCCTTCCTCTAGATCAACTGTGGGTATAGGATTGTGTATATGGAGGTTTTCTATTTGTTAGCTTTTTTCTGTTGGTTGAACTAGATGGACATGAGTGTTTTTTCAACCTAATTATATACTTATAATGTCTGGATCTTATTGCTTACCAGTACCAGAGACCTTAAGAGAACACCTTATACAACTTGCATATGAGAGTGACCAAAGAATTGTTAAAAAAAAAGTGAAGACTATGTGAAATATACTGGTGGCCAAGCATGGATGCCCAAGTACTAACTTCCATGCTAGTCAAAATCACAACAAAATTGCTCCACTCCACCACCCCAGCCAGTGTCTTGATTTTACATGGGAGAAGCTTGCTATTGATATTGAAGAAACTTCCACAGATGAAATGCTTGCACATATGGATTTTGTCACATACCTGGCTGTTGAGCTGGAGATGATGAGGGCAGTCTCTTGTGTGGAAATAGTGACTACTAGGCAGTGGGAAAGCACAGGTGGCAGGCAGTTTGACCCTCAAACTTGAGCTTGGGAGTACTGATGTTAGATGAGCAGAAATTTGGAGTCAGGTCACGAGCCAAGTTTTTTAACAACCAGGCAAATAGACACCAAATCATGAACAGAGTCCAGGTCAGAGATAGGCAATGTGTTGGCAGTGAAGTACAAAACCAGAAGGCAGAAACTTGGTTAATAGCCTTGGCTGAGGTCGGTAACACATATGAGCAGGAGAAATGAGCAGGCAAGGGTAATCCTGAGAAGAGGCAGGCTTAGCCAGATCAGGAATGGTGTCAAGCAGGCTTTGGGATACACAGATCACAGGGAATAAGCTGAAAGATCATCCAGTGATAATAGGCAAGCTTTAAGTTTAAATAGGCCATAAGGAGCCATGTTTGTCTGTGCATCCATATGTGCGCAGTATTGTGTGTGCTTGTATGCATGTGTGCGTGCCCATTTGGAAATTAGCATGACCGGCATGAGGTTTCTGACAGGTTTTTGCACATACTGTATCTGGGGTAGCCTCCAAGATATTGCCTCTATGGCTGAAACAAGGACATTCTGGAGTTTTGCCCACCAGAATGGCCTGGGATTTTGGGGAAACAGCAGGACTGTACTAGTACTAGATCTCCTGAAAATATTGTTTCTCTGTGCTCCTTCAAAAACTGTTTACATAACAAATATTTTATGCATTTTGTCACATCATATGTGTTGAAGGAAGGATCAAAAAGTCTCAACTGTGACCCCACTTGCCTTCCACAGAGATCATTTGGTTAAATATCATTAAAAACAGGGGAATTGTAGTGAATATAGCTCCACTTTGAAGTTGTTTTCCATTGGTTTTCTATAGCAGGAGTTTCAGTACTTCCTTAGTGAAAGAAAGACAAGCAGCTATGAATGCCTTGTTAGCCTGCAGAATGCTTGAACAGCTAACGAGTAGGAACTAAAGGAGGTGGGTTAACAACCAATAAGCAGTATCCACCATAAATGGTGACTTTTCATTTTTGTAATGAAAGTGAAAACCCCTTTAACCACTCTTGTCTACTGGGACAATTTTTAAAATTTCTGCACACCTATTAAAATTTACTTTTTTTTTGCTAGAAATTACTTTAAACCCCCCAAACAATGATATATTTTGTGGAGAATGAAATGGTAGTAGTTGTCATTTTTATGTCACATGATCAGTGTCGGGACAAGGTTGTTTAGCGCCCAAGGTAAAAATTACAAACTATGACCCCCCAAATTTGTGGGCATCATGTCAGACCCCCCCAAAAAAATTACAGCAGTGATCAGCACATTCACTCCTGAAGCACAACCCCCAAATCCCCCCTCCTAGTCCAAACCAACACAATTCCCCCTCCTAGCACAAATCCCCCCAAATCCCTCTTTCTTTTTTTTTTTAATCAAAAAATAACTTTTATTGAGCATAAAGAAAAGATATAACAAGCACAGATACATTTAGTGCAACATGCACTACATTTACGGATTAGTCCAATTGACATACAATACTCGCAGGTTGTTGAAATCATCACGATATAGGCAGTACATAAGGTAGATTAATTAGCAGCTTATAAAAAAAAAAAATAATTCAGGCCTACACAATGCAAACCAGCAGGTAGTGGATTAGGATGAGACCAATAATAAGAAAATTGAGGGGTAAATTGATAAATACAACTCAACTAGTTTAAGCGTCGGTCCCTTGCAGCATTAGTTGATGTGTCTTCTAGCCATCTGTCCCAAATTTTGTGAAAGGGAGAGTGATGTTAACTGTTCTGATCCACTGTTGTAAGGTGGGGGGGTCCCCCTCAACCAAGTCTTGGCAATCTGCAGCCTGGCTAAGAATAGTGTTTCTTGTAGAAAAGTGTGCAAGTATTTTTCTCCTTCTGAGAGCGAGAGGAGACCTAACACACATTGGCGAGGGCATAGGGATAGTGGGGAACCCATACGATCATGTAGAAACTTCACCAGCTGGGTCCAGTATCCTTGTATGGAAGGGCAAGCCCATATTAAATGAAAAAAGGAAGCTGTGCAGTGACCGCAGTTCGGGCAGTTTGGATTATGGTCGTGCCTGTACTTGGATATGCGGTGGGGGGTTAGATAAGATCTGTGGAGCATATAGAGGTGGGACAGGCAGTCAGATTGTTTGGGGGAGACTACTTTACAGTTGGCGAGAGTCTCCTCCCAGTCCTCGTCTGTTAGGGTGCCTAGATCCGACTCCCAGCGCAGTTTCAATTGGTGAGTAATGGCATCAGCCGTAGGTCTTGTTAAGTAGATATAGAGTTGGGGGATCAGTTTTTTGGAGTCCTTCCCCATAACTATATCTACTGGGAGTGGGATCTCGAGGGCCGGGATGGGGCCGCCCAGCTGCATATTGAGTGCGTGTCTTAGTTGGAGATAGAGGAAGAACTTGTGGTTTGGTAAGGCAAACTCATCCTTGAGTGTCTGAAAAAGTTTGACCGCCCCACGGGCTACAACTTGCGTTAGATATATGACGCCTTTAGAGGTCCAGAGGTTGTGATCTGGAATGGTGGTAAGTTCAGGGAGATTAGGGTTGTCCCATAGAGGGGTGTGGGAGTGCGGGGAGGGTGCTTGTCCAATGCGCATCGCTGTGCGCCAAATTTTACAGTGGTGTATTAGCATTGATCCCCCTTTGCTAGTGTGAGTTGAGGCACGGGGTTCACAGAATAGGATTTGAAAGGGGTGTGAAATCAACCCAGGGGTTTGTGAACATACCATTTGAGAGTAGCGTATTTTATCTGAATGGTTAAAATGGAAGAAGTGGGAGGGTTGGGCCGCAATATAGTATATGTAGAGATCGGGTAGTGCCGTGCCTCCTAGTTCAGTGGGACATTTGAGGACCTTCCATGGCAGTTTATGTCGGGAGGGACCCCAAACAAAAGTATTGAGAATGGATTCCATTGCTTTGAATATGCGTAATGGGAGGTGTATTGGAGATTGCCAGAATATATACAGTAGCTTGGGAAGAAGGATCATCTTTACAAGATTAATGCGCCCCATTACCCCAAGAGGGAGCCTGGACCACACTTGTGTTTTGAGTTTAAGGATGTTAAATAGCGGTTCAATATTAAGTGCTATAAAGTCAGGGAGTGAGCAGGAGATTTGTATGCCTAGATATTTGATATTGCTGGCTCTGACTAGCGGGAGAGCAGCTTGCTCGGAAGTGGGGGTGCCCAAGTCTAGGGGGAGAATTTGGGATTTGGCCCAATTTATCTGAAGCCCAGAATATGCGCCAAATGCCGTGATCACATGAAGAGCTGCCTGAAGCGAGGGGCCTGCATCTGCTAAATAGAGAAGCATGTCGTCGGCATAAAGGCTGATCACCTCAGTCAGATCTCCGATGCGAAGGCCCTGAATATTGGGGTGAGACCGAAGTGCTATCGCAAGAGGCTCAACTGCTAGGGCGTATAGCATGGGTGAGATGGGACAGCCCTGCCTCGTGCCGCGCGACAGTGAAAATGAGGGGGATATTCTGCCGTTCACCTGGATACGTGCTGTAGGGGCATAATAAAGCAACTGCAGCCATTTTATAAATTTCGGGCCGAAACCAAATTTTTTGAGGCATTCCCACAGATAACTCCATTCCACAGAGTCGAACGCTTTGGCCGCGTCAAGACTAACCACTACTCTGCTACCGGTGTTTGTGTGTTGGGATTGGAGATTCATATGAAGTCGCCGGAGGTTGAAGGCCGTGTTTTTGTCTGGCATAAAGCCGGTCTGGTCAGGGTGTATTAGACTAGAAATTACTTTATTAAGACGTAGGGCTAAGATTTTGGCAAGTATTTTGACGTCTAATTGGAGGAGAGATATGGGCCTGTATGACTCAGGGAGTGAGGGGTCCTTACCGGGTTTAGGTATAAGAACAATAACAGCTTCGTTCATGGATTTAGGAAGAACGTTAGTGTCAAATATATGTTTATAAAGTTTACTTAATTTGGGGATTAGGGTGTCGCCGAATTGTTTGTAGAATTCAAGAGGAAGCCCATCGGAGCCAGGGGCCTTGGAGGTGGGAAGTAAGGCAAGTGCCACAGTGATACATTCTATGGTTATGGGTGCTTCCAATTGAGCAATCTGTGATGTAGAAAGCATGGGGAACTCTATGGCTTGTAAAAATTCTATAAGTTCAGCTTGTGTGCGTTGGGAGGTAGAGGTATACAGAGTTGAATAGAAAGACCTGAATTCTTCAGCAACCTGTTCAGGGTCAGTGGTTTTGACCCCGGAGGCCGTCTGCAAGGAGACCACCTCCGGGGGTTTATGATCTAAATGAGCCATATAAGCAAGAAGCTTGCCTGCTCTTTCTCCATGCTCGTAGACATGCTGCTTGCTAAAGAAAATACCCTGTTTGGCCTTTTCAAAATGCAATTGGTTTGTGAGTCTGGACTGTTGATGTATCAGGGAGGCGTTTGCAGCCGTGGGGCTATTCTGGAAATTTTGCTCTAAAGTGTGGAGATGTTCTTCCGCCTGGCTTATCAGTTGTTTAGATGTGGCCTTATGTCTATTAATGCGCGTGGAGAGAATCATGCGAGCATGCATCTTGAAAGCCTCCCAGGTGGATCCGGTAAGGGCAGTGCCATCATTTATACTGAAATAGTGGTCCCATTCACGCTGGAAACCCTCTATATCTGAGAGGATAGTGAGCCAAAAAGGATTCAGCCTCCAGATCCGAGTAATAGAGGGAGATGGCAACCGTAACCTGATCCAATAAGGAGAGTGGTCAGATAGCACCCTAGCATCAAACCCCGCCTCAGTCAGATAAATAAGGAGAGAAGGAGCAAGGAATGTATAGTCTATGCGAGACATAGATGATCTTGAGGGGGTAAAACAGGAGAAATGCTGCTGTGTTGGGTGTAAATGTCTCCAGGTGTCCGTGAGGGCAAATTCTGTGAGGAACTTCCCAAATCTGGTGGTGTAGGTAGTGGGATGTGTAGGGTTGGCAGGACTTATCCTATCGTAATGTGGAGCTATGACTGCATTGAAGTCCCCTACCCAAATTGCTGGCACTGAGGGATATTGGGACATGAAATCTATACCCTGCTGCAATATATTGAATTGAAATGGAGGAGGGATGTAGAAGGTCAAAAGAAGAAACTCCAACCCCCCCCACAGTAACATGTAAGAATAATGACCTTCCCTGGGGATCCGACCGCAAACTATGAAGCTGGAATTGCGCTGTTTTAGCGACAAGGATTGCAATCCCGCGGGAATTAGAAGTATGTGGGGCATGATACACCCAGCCCACCCAGGGCTTCTTGAGACTCATTTGTTTCTGGCCTATAAGATGGGTTTCAACAAGAATAGAAATTTCAGCTCGCTGCGTTTTTAGGTGTGAGAGAACCGCGGTCCGCTTAGCCCTGTCGCCTAGGCCGCGAACATTCCAAGTTAAAATTTTGAGCGTGGCCATGACGGTGAGGTGGGGTTATAAAATTGCGGTCGGAGCCCCAGGGGGTAACAGAGTGTGTAAAGCATATCACTGATTGTTAAACAAAAATTAGGCATACTAACAGGAGTGTGAAACACAACATCAACTTGAAGAGCATCGAGGGAGCTCCAGGTCAGTGTACATAGGGCCGCTACGTAAAACAGGCCGCCACCCCCTGTACACGGGCGTATGGAGAGAGTCATAACTATTATAACCGACCGCCATATACAATTGAGTTTAGACCTGTTGTTAATCAATATGGACTTACAATTGGACAAAAGTAAAAAAAGAGAGAACATAACATAACCAAAAATAACAAAGAGAACCGTTTCTGCATATACTCTGATCCAGCAGGGCAGAAGTAACTCACTGCCGTCCCAGGAAGCTGGGGAGGCAGAGGCTGGCCAGGGAAACATTCTTAGGAGAGTGGAGGTCAGTTGTGGCTCGGGGGCCACAGTCCTGATGCGACCAGTAAGGTCGATAGGGGGCGAACAAACTGAAGAACGCATAGGGATGCGGGAGGTGGAATCCAGTACCCAAGTGGCTTGTGCGGGTGCACCGCCCGAGATCAATGGGTAAAAGTTAGTGGGGGATGAGATGGTGGCTGGCTGTATACCTTGGGGGGGAGTGAGGAAGAAGGTCAAGCATAGATCTAACATGTAGAACAACATAGGGCATTACTCACAGTTCCCGATGGTAGTATGATGTAGCAGATGAAGCGTAAGTAACGCAATGTCCGGGTACGAACAGCCAGGGGTTGTAATATAGAGCGCATGAGGCTTTTCAGGCCGGGCCCAAATCAGGTTCACCACGTTGCTCCAGCCAGGATAGGACAGCCTGGGGGTCCTCAAAAAACTGCGCCTTACCATCATACGTCACGCGGAGACGGGCAGGAAAAAGCATGGCGTATTTAATATGATGTATGCGAAGTTGTCGTTTCACCTCTGTGAAACGCGCCCTTTTCTTCTGCACTTCAGCGGAGAAGTCCGGGTAAACTGCCACAGTGACATTGCCGAGGGGGATGTTGCCTTTTTCACGTGTGAGCCTGAGAATTGTATCCCGGTCTCGATAGTTCAATAGCTTAGCTATGAATGTTCTTGGAGGGGCACCAGCCGGTGAGGGTCTTGCCGCCAGACGATGAGCATGCTCCACCACAAATGTGGGGGAGAAGGCCTCCCTGCCGAAGGTTTGAATAAGGAGGTTTTCAAGGAAAATAGGGGGATCAGCACCTTCTGACTTTTCTGGCAATCCTACGAAACGGAGGTTGCGCCTCCTCAGGCGGTTCTCCATGTTGTCCTGCTTGGATAGAACCGTACTGAGTTGGTGTTGAAGTTGCTCGGCGGAGATCTGAAGTGGATGCAGATCGTCCTTCACGTGTCCAACTCGGCGCTCTGTTTCAGTCACACAGTCGCGCAGTTTTTGGACGTCTTGCCGGATTAGGGATATGTCGATTTTCACCTCCTCAATTCTGGAGGTGAGAGTGGATTGGCATAAGGCAATAGCTTCCAGGACCCTGGCTGTATCCCCAGATGTGTGCTCGTCAGGAGCAGGGGGTTGCGCGGCGCCATCTTCCTCTCCCTGGTCCCGATCATCATGTCGGTATTGTGCCAGCCTGGCCGCCGTGCTGGTTCTTTTAGGGGGAGATGTGCCTGGATGCAGGTGGATGAGCAGGAGATGGTATGCGAGACGCCTGTGCATAGTGAATCCCCTAGGATCGGTATATAGGATCAGTCTCGGACGGAGCTCTCACCGCACGCGTCCTACTCCATGCAGTTCCAGACCACGCCCCCCCAAATCCCTCTTTCAAACATAAAATCCTCCCAAATCATCCCTCCTAGCATAAATCCTCTCATCCCCAAATCCCTCCTCTTGACATAAATTTCCCCATCCCCTTTCTTAGCACACATTCTCCTCCACCCGCTCATAGAACAACTTCCCAAATCCCCCCTCCTAGCTCAAATTTCCCCCAATCCCTCCTCCCAGCACAAATTCCCCCCACCCAACTCACCCCTCTTAGCACAAATCCCCACACCCATCCTCCCTCCTAGCAAAAATCCTCCTCCCACCCCAAATCCCCTCTCCCAACACCCCCTCCAATCTGCCCTCTTAGCAAAATATTGCTCCTGCTCCCCTTTCCAAATCACATCTCCTAGCACAAAACTTCAAAAGCGCAAATGCTCGTTACCTTTTCCCCATTGTATCCTCGGTACAATTCCCCCCCTCCTTCCCTGAAACTACATGAGTAGTGACAGCAGTAGAGAGTAGGAGAGAGTTAGGAGGAGGTGCAGGCTGTGCTCTCCCCCTCCAGCACTCCTCCCACCTGTATGTATACAGGATATGACACTTTTAGATCGGGACTGTGCACTATTTGATTACCTCTCCCTACTTACATTTTTTGCTGTATGAAAAATATGTACCAATAATGGCGCCCTGTGGGGATGAGAACATATAACAAACAGCTGCCCCTTTAAAAGTGAACAAATCACTAAACTGTGTAAAATATTGAAATAAAGGATAAGACGCTTTACATGTTCATGAAAAACTTTGCACAAAGAATAAATATACAATGCATCAAACCTAAATGTGCACACTAATGAAATAAATTGTCATAATAGCAAGCAAAAAGTCCATCAGTGATATATCCCAACACCAAATCAAAATGCTCTGAGCTAAAACTTCTAGTTCTTCCACTACGAATGCTCAGCACGAAGATGGCCACTCACCAGAGATGATTGACCCCTTTTTACAGGACGGTCAAAAAACGCTTTATGAACACCAGATTGGTTCCGCTAATAGCATAAATCCACTCCAATGGCCACTCACGATGGAACTAGGATGTAAAAAATGACTCCACAGGAGACACAGATAAAAGTCTCATAGTGTAGTAATTTTTAATAAAGTAAAATAAAACAGCAGCAATAATAGCAGTTACACTCACATGTTGAAGTGCCTGGCCTAGCACTAGGTATAATCAATAGACGCAGCAGCAGGAATCGGAATGCAGGTCTCCGAGGGGGCACTCGATGTGGAAAGGAGCCAGAAGCGCTGCGGGGGGACCCCAGAAGAGAAGGATCGGGGCCACTCTGTGCAAAACCCTTGCACAGAGGAGGTAAGTATAACATGTTTGTTATTTAAAAAAAAAAAAACGAACCTTTACAACCCCTTTGAAAGCCTTTACAGGTTACAGGTTAACCATAAATTGTGGCCCTAGATCTATTGCTTTCATACCAAGTTTACAGTGATACCTCATATGTGTGACTCTATTTATGTCGAGTGTGCTTTCTGTGTGTTTGAATTGGGGTGCATGTGGGGGTGAAAGGGTGCTTAAAAAAGTATTATTTTTATTTACTTTATATAATTTATTTGCACTTTAGATATTTAACTTAATTGCTATCACAAGTGGGCTAACAAGCCCCCTATGTAATAACAATTGGCAAGTGACAGGTCCTCCTTTATAGAGATATCAGAGGTATATTAGAACCCCAATGTCTCCCCTGCCTTCCACTGCAGCGAATCAAGTGTAGATTGTGCTTGATTACCTGAATCCTTGGCTACAGTAGCTGGTGAATGGCCGCTGTGAATCCAGAAATGTGTTGAAATACACTTTGTTTCGGGTCCTTAGTAATGGGGGGAACATTTATACTTGTATTACCTCCTGCTCTCACTGTAGGAGCCATTTACCTGGGCTGCCCTGGGAACCACTGTGGATCCCAGAGGTGGTGGGGGGCACACACCTTCAGAGGTCCATAAAAGTGATTGGGCAGCTCTAGAGCCACCTGGATCTCTCTTATCTGAAAGTCCTTTATTGGCTGTAAAAATCAACAACAAGGTCTTTGTTGCTGCAGCAGCAGCAAGCACGAGCTTGCTTTAACCCCTTGTACACTGTTTATAAACTAATGTGGTTAAAGTTGAACTCTATGGTAAGCAAATATTGTCAAAATACAAAAGGCGTTTGTATACTTACTGGAATGCAGGGGTGCTTTGTGTATTTTTCCAGATCTCTGCAGTAATCCAATGTAAAACTTTTCCTTTGCTTAGAAGCTTCCTGTAATCAAGACCAGTCACTGATGCTCTTTCTCTTTGTGCTTGATGACCGGTCTTGTATCTGCCTCCTCCTGTAGCTTTCTACAGGATGCTGTAGTGGGCAGACCTGCTTGGTCCCTCCCACAGCTCTGCTCTCTGTACAGGCTATGTGTAGCACAGTGGTGATGACACTGTTACTTTTACAAGGTAATAATTCAGTTTGCAAAGGCATTTGATGAACACAAAGTGGATTTATCCACTCTGTGCCTATTGAAGAATGTATTTAAATGAAAGTTTTTGTGCTTGGAGTTCAGCTTTAAGTTAATCTATACATGCATATGCAGCTTTGTAGCCTGAATACTCAAACATAGTGCTGTAAATTGCTCCTAGCCTTTTTAAATAACAACTGAGTCCACAGAGCATGTCAATAATATGTAATTTATTTGTTTCTACTTGTTCTGCTTTTGGGAAAGGCTGAAATCGATTTTATTGGTGTAATTTGTTGGAAATGATTTTTTTTGAATGTTAGATTTATTACTAAGGGACTCCTTCATCAGATAATTGAACTAAATTGTATTTTTAACAAGCAAAATGAAATACGTACGGAAAACAGATGTTATTTAACATTGTGTCAATCATTCAGGGAAACACATCTTGAGAGGCCAGAAAATACTAAAGGCATAGTTATTTTATAATGCAATTTGAACACATATTTCCTTCCATTTCCCATTTATGTAGTGCCAATGGCATTCTAGTTTCGAATTACTTTCATTGTTGCTAATTTTAAGTGATCTATACAAATTAGCTATTACTTTTGTATCATATTTAAATACAGCATATCAGGTTTCTGCTTTTAAAATTAAACAATGCACTCATGAACCCTTAAAGACAAAGTTGCCAGATCCAACAGGATGCAGGTTTTCATTCTGCCCTTACTGAAGCTGAGCCTCCTTTTCCTTCACAGTGGCATTATAACAGTCATAGAAGCCTGCGTGGCTGCTATGGGGCTTGGGGGTACAAGGGGGCTGTTGAGGCAATTTATATATAGAAAATCTGTGTGCATGTTACAATAATATATATCAATTATTATGTTATTAAAGCAGAGCTCCACCCAAAAGGGGAGGCTCCACTTATTTGCCTCATACCCTCCCCCACTGCCACATTTTGCACCTTTTGGGGATGGGGGCGGGTACCTGGTTTTTACAGGTACCTGCTCCCACTTCTGGCTGACTTAGCCATGGCAAACTCATCCGGAAATTCCCCTTGCTCTTTCCCCGGCTGCTGGGCCATTCACAAAGAGCAGCGCACTTTGCGCATGCGCAGTAGGGAACCAGCTGTGAAGCCACAAGGCTTCACTGCTGGTTTCCCTTATCCAAGATGGAGGCAGCATCACCCAAAGCTGACCGAAAAATCAGCTCAGGTGAAGACACTGGTGGATTCGTCGACAGGTACAGTAAGTGTCCTAATATTAAAAGTTAGCAACCATAGTATTTGTAGTTGCTGACTTATATTTTTTTCTGAAGAAGCCTGGAGCTCCACTTTAAAGATGGCAGAGGTTGCTGTTAACACTTACCCTGCACTCCATGTGAAATTTCCAGTCAAGAAGGGATGAAGTCAGACATACAGGAGAGGACTTCAAAATTGTTGTCCCTTTCTCCTACAGCGCCGCTAGGGGAACCAAGATGGCGGCGGCAGGCTGAGAGGCCACACACGTGGCTCTCACACACAAGCCAGCGCGTCCTCACACAGCCAGACCAGACTCCAACACAGCAGTATGGGGAGAGGACAAGCTTACACTCCACTGTCTGCATCAACCAGCCCGGCCAAAAGCAGACAAAAGATGAACAACCCAGCGGCAGCAGACCTGGAGGTAAGCCTGGAATCTTCTATGGATGATACTTGGGAATTACAGGACTCTATTACTGACTTTCCCACTGCTAATATGCCCGTAATGGACACTATGCTTAAAGACATGCTGGTATGCTTAAGGTCTACATTACATGCTGACATCCTTGCCTTGACCAGACAATTTAAAAGTGAAATTTCAACAGTTAACGACAGATTCTCTCATGTGGAGGAGAAAATAGGTGAGATTGCATCTACCTTTAATGATCTAGTGGATGCTCACAATGACAGAGATGAAATGATGCAAATGAAAACCAAATTAGCAGATTTAGAAGACAGATCCAGGAGGAATAACATCAAAATTAGAGGGATTCCTGAGACAGGGAAATCCCCTGACCTGAAAAAGTACTTTACAGATATCATGAAAGTAGTCCTCCCTGATGCACCTCTGGAAGATCTTCTAATAGACAGGATCCACAGATTGCCCAAACCTAAACACATTGCTTCCCATCTGCCCAGAGACACTATTGTCAGGATTCATTCTACCACATAAAAGATCAGTTTATGGCGGCTGCCAGACACCGTGACTCGCTATGATCTGACCTGCAAGACCTATCCTTCTTTGCGTACTTGTCAGCTTTCACCATGCAACAACGCCGCCAGCTGGCTACTTTAACAAAGTCTATGAATAACCACAATTAAGCATACCGCTGGCTATATCCGGCGAAGCTGCTGGTAATGAGGGAAAGCAACAGCTATGTGATTACAAATGTGAAAGAAGGCATCCACCTTCTTCGAGGATGGCAAATTACAACATCACCGGTTCACCCATGTCGACCCGTGTGAACTCTGACACTGAAACTGGCTAAGTATCCTACATGTGCCATGCACACTGGCTAAATCCCTGTTGGCCCAAAAAGGTGCCGCATCACCTATAGTTGACCCCTCACATTGAGTGGTTATTTTACCGCACAGATTCTACAAAGAATTGCAAGTTATTTTCTATTGATTTTCTCATCTCCTTTTTTTTCTACTAACTGTTTACATTAAAGGTTTCTCCAATGGATTCACTCATAACTATCTCGACCCCAGGAAATTCCATCTCATCCTACGTCAGATATCCACATTTAGGACTCGCAACTGTAACCATCCAGGACTAGGTAATTCCGCATTTCATTAACATCTAGCCTTTCATTCAATAGCCTGCTATTGCCAATATTACAACATGCCATTCAAAATCTTTTCGCTTAGCGTTAAAGGTCTGAACAGCCCTTTCAAACTACAAATGGCATGGAAAGAAGCGAATAGACTCCATAGCGATATAATATGCTTCCAAGAGACCCACTTTGTTTCACACAGGCCCCCTACTTTCTAACATCGCAAATACCCACATATATTTCAGGCTAACGACACATCAAAAAAAAGGGGAGTGGCAATTGCCATCAAGGACTCTGTCCAATTTAAAAAGTTGGAAATATTTCAGGATAACACAGGCAGATACCTAATCCTGGTATGCAAAATTAACAACTCCATGTATACATTGGTTAATGTATATCTTCCCAACACAAAACAACTGACATTTCTGAAGAAAATCTGGAAGAAAGTATCTACTATGAAACAGGGAAATGTAATAATTTGTGGGGATTTCAATGCAGTACCAGACTTGGACCTATCCAGTGATACTAGGCTCCAGCAGCGCAGAGCAACTCTGGACAGCTTCATCTCTTCATCAGGATTGTATGATATTTGGAGGTGCCAACACTCGTCCGAGAAGGACTTTACATTCTTATCTAACGTTCACCATACCTATTCTCGAATAGACTTGTTTCTAACCGACTCATTTCTTTTGCAGCAGGTTGTTAAGTCAGAAATTCACTGTATCACGTGGTCCGACCACACACCTATTTCAATTAGTGTGGGGGATCATCATGCCACAACCAGGGCAAATAGATGGCGAAAAGACATTTATATTCTATCTCAACCATCCCACTCGACCCAAATTAGCACAGCACTTACAGAATTTTTCAATATCAATGCCCCATCAGTCGATCATCCCTTCATGCTATGGAACACACATAAAGTATATATCAGAGGCCTACTCATACAATTAAGTGCAAGGGTAAAAAAAACCACGCAGAACGACTCAACGAATTGTTAGATGAAATTCGCTGATTAGAAATCATTAACAAACAAAACACAACACAAAAAATTAGGGAAACTCTATTCCTCACTAGACAGGAACTACGAACCCACCTGGTAGCCCAACATGACTACCAGATGCGTTCCTTGGAGGCCCAATCATATAGGTTAAGCAATAAAGCAGGGAAGCAGGTAGCAAACCAACTAAAAGAAAAAATCACTAAACAAAAAATCCCGTACATTGTGAATCCCAAAACTAAGTTAAAAGTCACGAATCCCAAAGAAATTGCAAATGCATTTAGTGATTACTACGAGGAGTTGTACAATATTAATAATGACACTAACACTTACCAACCCAATGAGGATATCATTACCAATTTCCTAGCCTCGGTGAACCTGCCTACAGTATCGCAAAACGACATACTCTCTCTGAACCAACCTTTCACAATACACGAAATAGAAACAGCAATTAAAAACCTTCCCCACAACAAATCTCCAGGGCCGGATGGATATTCTTCTGAATATTATCAATTATTTAGTCATTGCCTATCACCATACCTGCACCAAATTTTTGAAGCAGCAAGAGATAATGCATGTTTCCCTCAAGAAATGCTAACGGCCACTATCATAACCCTTCCTAAACCAGGCAAAGAACCCAACCTTCCGCAAAATTTTAGACCAAATTTCATTATTAAATGTGGATGTGAAACTGTATGCCAAATTGATAGCAAATAAACTAATGAAATTACTACCTAAACTAATCAATTATGATCAAGTAGGTTTTGTGATGGACTGCCAAACCACAGATGCCACCAGAAGAATGGTTAACCTTCTCCACTTGATGGAGGGGAAAGGAGAGCCTTCTCTGCTTCTTACATTGGATGCAGAGAAGGCTTTTGACAGGGTACACTGGGGATACCTCGGCAAAGTTCTAGAAAAATTTGGGTTGGTCGGCCCCATACAAAAAGCAATAATGGCATTATACTCATCCCCTTCAGCTTTTGTCTTTACAGAAGGAATGTTCTATAAAATATTCTGAATAACAAATGGGACCAGACAGGGGTGCCCCTTGTCTTCTCTAATTTTTGCACTCGTTGTGGAACCCCTTGCAGAAAAAATAAGGTCTGACCTAAACATTCAAGGCATTACAACCTATAAAAGTCAGCACAAAATATCATTGTTCGCTGATGATGTCATTCTATTCCTATCTAACCTGACCAAATCCCTACCCATAGCACATGACATATTGCAGTTGTTTAGTAAAGTTTCCCTCTAAAAAGTTAACGGCACTAAATCCAACATACTAGGCATAGCTATAGATGAAAACACAGAAGTTGCCCTGAAACAAAGCCTCCCATATCCATGGACAAATAACTCCATCACTTATCTAGAACAGCACCCAACTACGGTACCTAAGAATCTCCATAGGCAACGCTTTAAAAGTCTTTACAGGTTACTGGTTTAGAGTTACACAAGAGGTCTGGTGCTAGAATGATTGTTCTTACTTTGACATTTGCGGCAACATCACATATGTGACGTGGGACAGATACATTTACATATGCATGTGAGACAGATGTGCACATTTGCGCATGAGCATGGGGGCAGGGCGCTTTAAATTCTTTTTTTAAAATGTATAATATTTATTTTTTACATTGTACAGTACCTTTAATTTTTTTGGATCAACTTTTTTTCTATCACAAGGGTTGAACAACATCCCTTGTGATAGCATGGGCTGTAACAGGTCCTCTTTTAGGAGAGATCTGGGGTCTATTAGACCCCAGATCTCCGCTCTGACCTCCAAAGCATCTGACCAAACTGAGATTGGTTTGATCAGATGCTTTTACAAGCCAGGACCGACAAAAACCTAAAGTGACTAAATCCTTCAACTTCCAGTTTCTAAAATCACACAGTGGGGGGTACAACATACTCACTGTGTCCAAGGGAGTGGATGCTACTGGTTGATTAAACAGGAAAACCCTGTAAAGGTTACAGCGGCGCATAGGGTTTACTCCCTTCTGCCACCTGTAAAAGTGATATAGCAGTTGTATAGTTGCTCGGATCACTTTTACATTCCCGTATTGCGAGCTGAACTAGCAGCATAGTCCTTAAAAAATCTCTTGCTTTTAAATAAAATGTCCTCCCTCACACACTTGATCTTTTTCAGACAATATCAATCTACTTCATATGGCCCCACACTATTGTAAATCCTTTCAGTCGCTCATCAGTCCCTTCAGAGACCCAAAGAATCTTGCAGAATGGCACTCCCAGACATACGATCTTAACATATTGCCACCTCCTTTTCCGAATTAAATTGGTGCAGACACAAGACACTTAAATGATAAGTTCACTTTTATTAAAAAAAAAAAAATAATAAATGCACATTTTTTTTTAGATAAAAAAATGTGCATTTATTTACTTTTTTCTATGGATCCTGCAGAGCAATGCACCCACAATCAGCAGATCGTGGGTCAATGCTAGGCTCTCATTATAGCTGTCTGCCTATACCTCCTGTATGGGCCGACAGTTACTGAATGGCAGGAAGTTCAATGATTTACAAGAGTGCTCATCAGTGACCTGAGAACTACAAGCCATTTGCTGCAAAGGCAGATGATACTTGTAGTTCATTTATTCACAGACAACTGTGAAAACCCTCTGTTTTCAAATTCTGCCAGCTGGTGCAGGGAGAGGATTCTATGCCCACTGTCTCAGGAAGGGGGGGGGGTGATTGAGGGGTGAGGGGGAGGATGCTGTACCATGTTATATACTAAACACGGGCACAACATGTTCAGAATGCCCTACACAATGAGTAACACTCAAATAAGAAGAGCATCCTCTATCCCGCTAGAGGCGTTTATCTGGTCTTCCACACTCCCTGTAACATATGTGCATAAACTTCCTGCTATTGGGGCAACCAATAGACCTCTCACATTGCTCTTTGATCACATGGAATTGCCCCATTACCTACACCTCTGTTCTCTATCTTGAAAAACCCTAACTTCTTACTTGGCCTCCAGGACCAAACATCCCCACAGATGGTGTGCAAATAATTTAATATATTGCTCATTCTGGATGTTCCCTACCCAAATTGCATTGGAGCCAGTATCTTCCTCCATAGGTACACTACAAATTCTGCAGCCTATTCACTTTCTTCGCTCATTGTCGGGTCCATAAAAATGTTTGAGAACATTAACTCAACTTAACTACTTGCCGCCAAATTACGTACCTTCTCCACTTGATGGAGGGGAAAGGAGAGCCTTCTCTGCTTCTTACATTGGATGCAGAAAAGGCTTTCGACAGGGTACACTGGGGATACCTCGGCAAAGTTCTAGAAAAATTTGGGTTGGTCGGCCCCATACAAAAAGCAATAATGGCATTATACTCATCCCCTTCAGCTTTTGTCTTTACAGAAGGAATGTTCTATAAAATATTCTGAATAACAAATGGGACCAGACAGGGGTGCCCCTTGTCTTCTCTAATTTTTGCACTCGTTGTGGAACCCCTTGCAGAAAAAATAAGGTCTGACCTAAACATTCAAGGCATTACAACCCATAAAAGTCAGCACAAAATATCATTGTTCGCTGATGATGTCATTCTATTCCTATCTAACCTGACCAAATCCCTACCCATAGCACATGACATATTGCAGTTGTTTAGTAAAGTTTCCCTCTAAAAAGTTAACGGCACTAAATCCAACATACTAGGCATAGCTATAGATGAAAACACAGAAGTTGCCCTGAAACAAAGCCTCCCATATCCATGGACAAATAACTCCATCACTTATCTAGAACAGCATCCAACTACGGTACCTAAGAATCTCCATAGGCAACGCTTTAAAAGTCTTTACAGGTTACTGGTTTAGAGTTACACAAGAGGTCTGGTGCTAGAATGATTGTTCTTGCTCTGACATTTGCGGCAACATCACATATGTGACGTGGGACAGATACATTTACATATGTACGTGAGAAAGATGTGCACATTTGCGCGTGAGCATGGGGGCAGGGTGCTTTAAATTCTTTTTTTAAAATGTATAATATTTATTTTTTACATTGTACAGTACCTTTAATTTTTTTTGGATCAATTTTTTTTCTATCACAAGGGTTGAACAACATCCCTTGTGATAGCATGGGCTGTAACAGGTCCTCTTTTAGGAGAGATCTGGGGTCTATTAGACCCCAGATCTCCGCTCTGACCTCCAAAGCATCTGACCAAACTGAGATTGGTTTGATCAGATGCTTTTTACAAGCCAGGACCGACCAAAACCTAAAGTGACTAAATCCTTCAACTTCCAGTTTCTGAAATCACACAGTGGGGGGGAGGGGGGGTACAACATACTCACTGTGTCCAAGGGAGTGGATGCTACTGGTTGATTAAACAGAAAACCCTGTAAAGGTTACAGCGGGGCATAGGGGGCACTCCCTTCTGCCACCTGTAAAAGTGATATAGCAGTTGTATAGTTGCTCGGATCACTTTTACATTCCCATATTGCGAGCTGAACTAGCAGCATAGTCCTTAAAAAATCCCTTGCTTTCAAATAAAATGTCCTCCCTCACACACTTGATCTTTTTCAGACAATACCAATCTACTTCATATGGCCCCACACTATTGTAAATCCTTTCAGTCACTCATCAGTCCCTTCAGAGACCCAAAGAATCTTGCAGAATGGCACTCCCAGACATACGATCTTAACATATTGCCACCTCCCTTTCCACATTAAATTGGTGCAGACACAAGACACTTAAATGATTAGTTCACTTTTATAAAAAAAAAAAATAATAATAAATGCACATTTTTTTTTAGATAAAAAAAATGTGCATTTATTTACTTTTTTCTATGGATCCTGCAGAGCAATGCACCCACAATCAGCAGATTGTGGGTCAATGCTAGGCTCTCATTATAGCTGTCTGCCTATAACTCCTGTATGGGCCGACAGTTACTGAATAGCAGGAAGTTCAATGATCTACAAGAGTGCTCATCAGTGACCTAAGAACTACAAGCTATTTGCTGCAAAGGCAGATGATACTTGTAGTTCATTTATTCACAGACAACTGTGAAAACCCTCTGTTTTCAAATTCTGCCAGCTGGTGCAGGGAGAGGATTCTATTCCCACTGTCTCAGGAAGGGGGGGTGATTGAGGGGTGAGGGGGAGGATGCTGTACCATGTTATATACTAAACACGGGCACAACATGTTCAGAATGCCCTACACAATGAGTAACACTCAAATAAGAAGAGCATCCTCTATCCCGCTAGAGACGTTTATCTGGTCTTCCACACTCCCTGTAACATATGTGCATAAACTTCCTGCTATTGGGGCAACCAATAGACCTCTCACATTGCTCTTTGATCACATGGAATTGCCCCATTACCTACACCTCTGTTCTCTATCTTGAAAAACCCTAACTTCTTACTTGGCCTCCAGGACCAAACATCCCCACAGATGGTGTGCAAATAATTTAATATATTGCTCATTCTGGATGTTCCCTACCCAAATTGCATTGGAGCCAGTATCTTCCTCCATAGGTACACTACAAATTCTGCAGCCTATTCACTTTCTTCGCTCATTGTCGGATAAATAAAAATGTTTGAGAACATTAAATCAACTTAACCACTTGCCGCCAAATTACGTACCTGTATGTCATTGGCTTCAAGTGTTTGTACCAGGGTGATGCCTGCAGCTGCATCCCATTACCGTTTTTTAGAGCCAACGGTTGGCTTTCTTGTAATTACTGATGCGGCTAAGCAGCCGTTCGGCTGTTTTTACAAGCAGCGGGAGGGGACGCCCCCCCTTTCTTGCACCTTTTGCAGCTTGCCCGGGCTCTTCCGTCCCACCGGGAGACCCGAGCCACCAACTGGCATGTCCACCAGAGACCCCAACAAAGTCAGAATCGGCTTTAATCGGGTCTCGTATGTAGTAACCCGGAAGCAACATCGCAACGTCACTTCTGGTTTACTCAGCAGCTAAAGGCAGCATTTTGAATCCAAAGTATTCAAAAATGCTGATCATTACATTTTAAATACTTTCAAGTACAGAGGAGGGGTTTGGGGTCTTTTAGACCCCAGATCCCTCTATAAAGAGTACCCATCACTGCCTATTACTGTCACAAGGGATGTTTACATTCCTTGTGACAGCAATAAAAGTGATCAGAATTTTATTTAAAGGGACAGTGTAAAAAACAATAAAAAAAAAAATAAATAAGAAAAAAAAAAATGTAAAATTTTTAAAGCGCCCCATCCCTCCATGCTCGTGGGCCAAAGCAAACGCATACATAATTCGTGTCTGCAAATGTAAACAGTGTTCAAACCCCACATGTGATGTATCGCCATGATTGTTAGACCGAGAGCAATAATTCTACCACAAGACCTCCTCTGTAACTCTAAACAGGTAGCCGTTAAAATTTTTTAAAGCATCGTCTATGGAGATTTTTAAGTACTGTAGTTTGTCACTATTAAACGAGTGCAGTTTTAAAGCATGACATGTTAGGTATTTATTTACTCAGCATAACATCATCTTTCAGCTTATATAACAAAAAAAGTTAACTTTACTGTTTTTTTTTTTTTTTTAATTAAAGTGTAATTTAAAAAAAAAAATGCGTTTGAAAGACCGCTGCACAAATACAGTGTGACATAAAATATTGCAGCAACCACCATTTTATTCTTTAGGGTCTCTGCTAAAAAATATAATATAAAATATAAAAAAATATAATGTTTGGGGATTCTAAGTAGTTTTCTAGCAAAAAATACTGATTTTAACTTGTAAGCAACAAATGTCATAGGTCTAGTCTTCAAGTGGTTAAACAAAAATACCAAATTGCCGGACCAATTCAACATACTCTTTCTATGACCTGTAAGATGCTCCTTACAGAAGCTTCAAAATCACCTTTGCATTTCTTGGAACCTACAGTATCTCACAAAAGTGAGTACACCCCTCGCATTTTTGTAAATATTTTATAATATCTTTTCATGTGACAACACTGAAGAAATGAAACTTTGCTATAATGTAAAGTAGTGAGTGTACATTTTGTATAAAAGTGTAAATTTGCTGCCCTCTCAAAAAAACTCAACACACAGCCATTAATGTCTAAACCACTGGCAACAAAAGTGAGTACACCTCTAAGTGAAAATGTCCAAATTGGGCCACCATTATTTTCCTGCACTGCCTTAACCCTCTTGGGCATGGAGTTTACCAGAGCTTCACAGGTTGCCACTGGAGTCCTCTTCCACGCCTCCAGAGCTGGTGTATGTTAGAGACCTTGCGCTCTTCCACCTTCCATTTGAGGATGCCCCACAGATGCTCAATATGGTTTAGGTCTGGAGACATCCTTTACCCTCAGCTTCCTCAGCAAGGCAGTGATCGTCTTGGAGGTGTGTTTGGGATTGTTATGTTGGAATACTGCCTTGCGGCCCATTCTCTGAAGGGAGGGGATTATGCTCTGCTTCAGTATGTCACAGTACATGTTGGAATTCATGGTTCCCTCAGTGAACTGTAGCTCCCCAGTGCAGGCAGCACTCATGCAGCCCCAGACCATGACACTCTTACCACCATGCTTGACTGTGGGCAAGACACACTTGTCTTTGCACTTCTGACCTGGTTGCCACCACACATGCTTAGAACCATCTGAACCAAATCAGTTTATCTTGGTCTCATTAGACCACAGGACATGGTTCCAGTAATCCATGTCCTTAATCTGCTTGTCTTTAGGAAATTGTTTCCAGACTTTCTTGTGCATCATCTTTAGAAGAGGCTTCCTTCTGGGACGACAGCCATGCAGACCAATTTGATGCAGTGTGCAGCGTATGGTCTGAGCACTGACAGGCTGACCCCCCACCCCTTCAACCTCTGCAGCATTGCTGGCAGCACTCATAAGTCTATTTCCCAAAGGCAACCTCTGGATATGACGCTGAGCACTTACACTCAACTTCTTTGGTTGACCATGGCAAGGCCTGTTCTGCGTGGAATCTGTCCTGTTAAACTGCTGTATGGTCTTGACCACCGTGCTTCAACTCAGTTTCAGGTTCTTGACAATCTTCTTATAGCCTAGGCCATCTTTATGTAGAGCAGCAATTCTTTTTTTCAGATCCTCAGAGAGCTCTTTGCCATGAGGTGCCATGTTGAACTTCCAGTGACCAGTATAAGAGAGTGAGAGCAATAACACTAAATTTAACACGCCTGCTCCCCATTCAAACCTGAGACCTTGTAACACTAATGAGTCACATGACTTGGGAGGGAAAATTGGCTATTTGGGGACAATTTGGACCTTTTTTACTTAGGGGTGTACTCACTTTTTTTGCCAGTGGTTTAGACATTAATGGCTGTGTGTTGAGTTATTTTGAGGGGACAGAAAATTAACACTGTTATACAAGCTGTACACTCACTACTTTACATTGCAGCAAAGTGTCATTTCTTCAGTGTTGTCACATGAAAAGATGTAATAACATATTTACAAAAATGTGAGGGGTATACTCACTTTTGCGAGATACTGTAGGTGTGTAGATGCGTACAAGACCTTTGTGATCTGTTAAATGTCTTTTGGTCGTGCCCATCTCTTGGACACATATATCGCAAGTACATGTGACCACTAAAAAACTTACAGACAGGTTGATCTCTAAGTCACCACAACTCAATATCATAAAACATTTAAAAAAAGTCAGTTATATGTATTTTGGTAAATGCTGCATGTTCTTGTATCCTGGCATTGTGGAAAACCTCCACATCGCAAACCACCCAACAGTGGTTTAAATTAATTGAAGATATTAGACTAATGGAGAGCCTTAATTCTTCCTTGAAAAATACACACCCCACGTTTGTAGTAACATGGTTTTACTGGATTGACTATTCCAGTACAAATGAATTCAAAAGATTATTTACTGCTATTATTTACTGTTTACACGCAAATATATGGTCATAACTTAGACATCAGTCCCCAAACATATTGCCACAATTCAGTTTTTTGCCTAACTTTTATTTTATCAGTGAGTATAGGATGTGCAGTAAATTTAATTGATATTATTTAAGATGGTTTAAGTGCACATTTGTAGTTATTTAAGTACACACTGCTATTCTTTTCCTTCCAAATGATGCAGTGGCATGCTGAAGACAAAAATAGCGCCAGGAATATATGGTAATTACCAGGTGAATGCTCTTTTTTAAACATCCTAAAATTAAAAAGGCCCTATAAATATAACATTAAATCAGTTTAACCTAAGGTAAAGACCCTAATAACATAAAAAAACAATATAACCACAATATAAGTGAAAACCCCAAAATACAATTTCCTGAAACAAAATCCTATTTTATTCAAAACTATTATTTTCTGTAAATGTAAGTGTCACAGCAAATGTTTTTTTTTTTTTTTTTTTTTTTACCATGGACAGGACAGCAGCTAAAAGTTACCTCTGACCTTAAATCAATCAAAAAAAGAAAAGAAAAAAGAAAAAAGCCTCCAATAATATAAACAAAAAGGCAACAAAGGGGTAAAAAGAGCTATCAGTCAGAATGAAAACAGTTTCATAACCAACCCTAATCTCCCCCTATGCAGTTTACCAGTTTCCTTCCCCTATGTTTACCATATAACAGCTTCCATTTCACAGACACTATGGCTATTTTGTGCCCCCCATCCTTTTATAATGAGGGGGCTAACTTAACCAAAATCTTACTTATTGGCCCTTCTTAGCCCGTTGGCCATAATTCTAATGCCATATACTGCATTACGTTTAAAAAAGAATTTGCACAAAAATGTGCCGGGATCACAAATCTCGATCCTGCAACATTCACCTCATACCCATGGTAGCAATCAACCCAAACTTCATCCCTACCATGAAGATGCTGGCAACAACTTTTTGATTTACTTTGTAGATATTTGAGCCTTATAGGGGAGAAAATTTTAGGTGTATTATTTTTTTCAGTCAGTCATTTAATTTATCTCAAAAAAGCATAGCACTGACACACTCTATTATTTTCACAGCTACAATAAAGCCTTTTTTTAAAATAAAGCAATGATGTTTACAGGAAGACTGGCAGCCATTATCAAACACGATTAGCACAGAATCATAGATTACAGAATCAATGCCAAACACTTGTGTTTCGTAGCAGACCTGCAATGAATCTGTTGATGATACATGAATTATGACATACTGGCATCATGCTATTAACAAACGCCATCTGTACACTTTGTAATGAAAAATGACTCACAGGCTAATATACCATACCTTAATATGGTGTGTTTTGTAATCTTTGTGTTATAGTCAGTCATAATCTTGACCAAGATTGCTTAATACATTAATGAAACAATTTCAAGGAATAAAGTTTATTTTTCAAGCTCCTCAGTATCTCCTGTAGCTCCTGAGTTTCATCAAGGTAGTGGTATGAAATTACAGTTTTCTGATTGCAGTGTCACCTGCTGGAGACCACAAAACACAATAACTTTCTATGGGAACCCCTGCATTTCACTGATAAGACTGCAATCCACCACACAATATGATAAACATTTAAACAGGGGGTCCTGGTGTTTTTTACAAGGTGAATGAGGGACATTGTGACCCAACTGCATTTTTATATGGAGTGCCAGTTAAATGGGGAATTTACATTTCTTGGTATTCATTTTTAGGTAGCATAATGCAACATCGGTATAATCTGACCCAATGCTATACCCAGTGGTGGCTGGTGTTTTTTTTTTTGGAGGGGGTGGCAAACAACCACCCCTCCAGTCAGCCGGTGGCACCCTCCCCCAGCTCCTGCTCGGTCAAGTCACCCGCAACCCTTCTCACGGTTGGTCATCCAGCCCTGCTCTTACCCCATCTGGGTTTCAGGTGAGCAGCACTCCTACGGGGAAGTGGGTGGGCGTCTCCTCCTCTGCATCACGGCGGCTTCCGCTGTGCGTCTCCTCCCTCCTCCTAGGCGTCCAATAGGATCACCTGTCCTTTCAGCCAATCGGGCGATGGTCTCTGGACCCACTTCCTATTTGGCTGAGAGCAGGATCAGTGTGAGAATAGTGAATATTCATTCGCTATTGTCAGTGCTCTGAGTCCACCCTTTCTTTAAGCCTATTAGAGCCTCTGGCTCTAATCACGTGCTTCAAAACCCCCTCCCCATTGGAATCCAAGTGCCTGCCCCCTGCATGTAGATTAGGGGGCCAGACACATGGACAGGGAGGGCGGCGCCCGTGCTCCCATAATGGACGGGCCGCCACTGGCTATACCTATTAATACATAAAGTCTGCTAAAACACATTATAGATGATTATGTACTGAGAGTACAAAACTTTGTCTCAACATTTAGTCAGTATAGTAGCAAGTTTTCAGTTTTCACATGCCTTCTATAGTAAGACATCTGATCCAAATAAATTTTTGATGTTGCCTTAGCATGGAACATTTAGTATAGCCACCACATGGAGCCAATAAGGTCATTTTTAATATAGTGTTATGAAGTAATTTAAGGGTTAATTTAGGGTAAGTATTGATCTTTAGGGATAATTTTAAGGGTTCTGGGGGGAGGTATAGGTTTAAGTGTTAGGGATTAAGGTTATGTTTCAAAGGCTACTTTTCGCGCTTAGGTATTTAACTGTCAGGATGGATAAAAGGTTAAGTGCTGAGAGTTAGATTTATTATTTTAGATTGCTTTTTAGGGTTATGCTAATGTATAATGTTAGGAGGGGTATCTGGTTAAATATTAGGGTCACGTTAACTATTAGAGATGCATTATAAGCTAGGGACAAGCTGTCAGCACCCAAAAAGCAGGGAGATGAGATTAGAGACTGCAGTATGAGTCATAAAAAAGAGACATGCCTTTCACCTTTGTAAAGCTGGCCATAGATGGATTCAAATTTGACCATTTCAGCAGGAACCAGATGAATTTCGATCCATCTATGGTTGTTCCTGTTCATGAGCAGTTGATCTAATGAAGAGCGTGTTGGAAAATGTTTGTTCAATCAGTGCTGTAGTCAATCAGCTGCAGCACTGATCTTGTTTTGTGACAGCAGAGGAGTCCCTGGCATCAGAATACAATAGGATGTGTGAATGGGGGAATCCATTCCCACTGGCTGACAGAAAAAAACAAATCCATGTATGGCCAGCTTAAAGGCAAAATGCTAAGCCAGGTGAGTAACTGTAGGGTTGTCTGTGTTTGAGCTTGCTACTCTCATAGAGTACTAGGTATGTATCTCTTTGCTACATGCAATAATCGCCAAACCTTCACTTGTACCTCAAATATACAGTCCTTGTTGTGCCATTGGCTCCTGCTGCTGTCAATCAAATGTTGTGCGAAAGGGGGCTGGGTAAGCCTCCCGCTCTGTGTCAATAGACGCGGGCAGGGAGGCTCGGAAACGAGCACACACAGGTGCCCCCATGAAAAGCGGCTTTCCATGGGTGCACTTTCCGAAGAGGAGGAGCCTGGAGCACCGGTGGGGGACCCCAAAAGAAGAGGATCGGAGCACAGAGTGTCAGGCTAGGAGCAGATAACAGGTAACAGTTCAGATGTGCTGATTATGCAAAGAGTTCAAAGAACAAGAGCACATACGATGAGCAGGTTAAAGTAGAGCTAGTCAGCTGGGACTTGTAGTTCACTGCTGCAGATGAAGGTAGATGTTTGCTGGACCTTGTAGTTCACCGCTGCAGATGAGGATAGATGTTAGCTGGTGCTTGTAGTTCACCGCTGCAGACGAAGTTGGATGTTAGCTGGTGCTTGCAGTTTACCACTGCAGATGAAGGTACTACAGTAGAATCAGGCAAAAAGTAGTCTATGCAAGCTGGGTCATACACAGGTAGATCAGAGTCCAAATGGTACCGAATCAGAAGCGAGCAAGCAGGGTCAAACAAGCCAGGTCATACACAAAATACTCAGCTGGATCAAACAGTGGCACACAAACGTAAACTCTATCATGAGCACTGATTGAATGCTGATACAGGTGATTTAAAGGTGAGCTGGCCAATCACTGTTGTTTCAAATTTCAACAAAGTTGAATTTGTTGATTTCAGCACACTGGGTGGTTGCGCTTGATTGTGATTTTGGTGGCAGTTCTGGAATGTATGCATTTTATAGGGTTATCATAGTGCCAGCAATCTCATTTAGGGTTTAGGTTAAGATTTTATTGCTAAGGTGATGTTAGGAGTTAAACTTCATAAATTTATAGGTTTAGTTTTAAAGTGGTGAAGTGTTAAATACTTACATTTTTGTTGTTTAAGGTGTCAGAGTTTTTTATTTTTTTACAATTTTAGCTTTTTACAATTTTTATTTTTACTTTTCTTAGTATGGTTGTCACTGCCCTGATCAACCAAATATGGGCATGGATGGCAAGACTGTAACTGAATGTGACTGAGTAGCCGACTTTTAATTGAACTAACACCCGCTTTTTGGGTATTTGGGGATATGGCGGTTAGTTGCAAGGCACCTGGGGTGAGGGTGTGTGGCAGGGGCGTATCATAAAATGAGTGGGCCCATGTGCAAGATAAAAAGTGGGCCCCAGGCATTGATAAAAAAAAAGCGGCAACATGTGGGCAAGGCTTACATTTGCTACATATTGGACATGGCTTAAAGGGGGGCCTTGGTGAGATATCAGGGGTTTAAACAGACCCCTCAAATCTCCCCTTTGAGACAGAGAAAGGGACTGAGGACACAGATTCCCCAGTCCCTTTTTCTGCAGCCTCAGCTTTGAAGATGAATGAACAGGAGACAGAGACAGGTAAACACAGTTATCACAGGACACAGGAGCGATCAGTAGCAATTGCTTACTGTGTCCAATTGAGAAAAGGAAGGGGCCAGTGAATGACATATTTACCAGCCCCTTCCTCTGCTCTCCACCCTGACACATCCCGTACCTCACAACTTTTTGAGATGGGAATGAGGAACACCTATAAGCAATAGTATGTAGGCATAGGACACACACCCTGCCACGCACCCTTAAAGTACAATTATACAAAGAAAATGATTAGTTAAACCCACAAGTGACTTTTTTTTTTTTACCACTACTATTTATTTATTCTGGCTTCCAAAATTTACAAATGCTGAAATTGCATGACAGGTTTAGCACTGGAAAACACTTTTTGAAAGATAAATAGTTCATTTTATATACAACTATATAGATCAGACCAAAATGAGGGACAAATGTTCCAAATAAGGAACAGTTCCTCAAAATCAGGGACAGTTGGGAGCTATGCACATGCCCCCAGCAGCCAGCGGGAGAGGAGGGAAGAGGCTGCAAGAGGCTGTCCCACCTGTCACATGTACATGCTTAACAGGCTGATAGTAAAACCTACGTTACCCTTGGAAACCACTGTATCTTCACACTGTATGAACTCCTGTACTGTTATCTTCATACTTCAGTGTATTTACTGACCTGAGCAGTGGACTATATACAGTGGGGACGGAAAGTATTCAGACCCCCTTAATTTTTTCGCTCTTTGTTATATTGCAGCCATTTGCTAAAATCATTTAAGTTATTTTCTTCCTCATTAATGTACACACAGCACCCCATATTGACAGAAAAACACAGAATTGTTGACATTTTTGCAGATTTATTAAAAAAGGAAAACTGAAATATCACATGGTCCTAAGTATTCAGACCCTTTGCTCAGTATTTATTAGAAGCACCCTTTTGATCTAATACAGCCATGAGTCTTTTTGGGAAAGATGCAACACGTTTTTCACACCTTGATTTGGGGATCCTCAGCCATTCCTCCTTGCAGATCCTCTCCAGTTCTGTCAGGTTGGATGGTAGACGTTGGTGGACAGCCGTTTTTAGGTCTCTCCAGAGATGCTCAATTGGGTTTAAGTCAGGGCTCTGGCTGGGCCATTCAAGAACAGTCACTGAGTTGTTGTGAAGCCACTCCTTTGTTATTTTAGCTGTGTGCTTAGGGTCATTGTCTTGTTGGAAGGTAAACCTTCGGCCCAGTCTGAGGTCCTGAACACTCTGGAGAAGGTTTTTGTCCAGGATATCCCTGTACTTAGCCGCATTAATCTTTCCCTTGATTTCAACCAGTCGTCCTGTCACTGCAGCTGAAAAAAACACCCACAGCATGATGCTGCCACCACCATGCTTCACTATTGGGACTGTATTGGACAGGTGATGAGCAGTGCCTGGTTTTCTCCACACATACCGCTTAGAATTAAGGCCAAAAAGCTCTATCTTGGTCTCATTAGACCAAAGAATCTTATTTCTCACCTTCTTGGAGTCCTTCAGGTGGTTTTTAGCAAATTCCATGCGGGCTTTCATGTGTCTTGCACTGAGGAGAAGCTTCTGTCGGGCCACACTGCCATAAAGCCCCGATTGGTGGAGTGCTGCAGTGATGATCTTTGGGTTGTTCTTTACCACTCTCACCAAGACTCTTCTCCCCTGATAGCTCAGTTTGGCCAGACGGCCAGCTCTAGGAAGGGTTCTGGTCATCCCAAACATCTTCAATTTAAGGATTATGGAGGCCACTGTGCTCTTAGGAACCTTAAGTGCAGCAGAAATTTTTTTGTAACCTTGGCCAGATCTGTGCCTTGCCACAATTCTGTCTCTGAGCTCTTCAGGCAGTTCTTTTGACCTCATGATTCTCATTTGCTCTGACATGCACTGTGAGCTGTAAGGTCTTATATAGACAGGTGTGTGGCTTTCCTAATCAGGTCCAATCAGTATAATCAAACACAGCTGGACTCAAATGAAGGTGTAGAACCGTCTCAAAGATGATCAGAAGAAATGGACAGCACCTGAGTTAAATATATGAGTGTCACAGCAAAGGGTCTGAATACTAAAAACCATGTGATATTTCAGTTTTTCTTTTTTAATAAATCTGCAAAAATGTCAACAATTCTGTGTTTTTCTGTCAATATGGGGTGCTGTGTGTACATTAATGAGGAAAAAAATTAACTTAAATGATTTTAGCAAATGGCTGCAATATAACAGAGTGAAAAATTTAAGGGGGTCTGAATACTTTCCGTCCCCACTGTATGCCGCTTACTTGCATTACACCCCTTTAGTAACTTCAGACCAGGCAGAGGCAAAGTTTCAAAAGCTTTACTTAAATAAATTAACATGATGACAAAGACAATCGACAGTCTGAAATAAAGTGCAAACATTTCCCTAACCTCCCTAGTCCCTAACTCAGTCCTCAGTCTTGTGGGTACCCCAGCACACCTCCATCTCTGGCAAAGTCCATTCAAGAGGGACGTCCAAAAGAAAACCCAGGAACACAATTAACTCTCAAATTCCCAGCTGGGGCATCATTAACTATTACCTGCCTACATACTTTATCAGCAGCACTCCCTATGCTTTCCTTATAACAGCTAAAACACACTGTCAAAATAATTTCACAGACCCTTCAAAGCCATTTGACCTACGTTCAAAGGACAGAGAGTACATTATTATTACTATGGCAAATTCCTGCAATTATTTCAGCAGCAGCAAGAACTGCAAACATGTAGGATCTGCTGAGAATCCATGATGGCAGCAAACTTGAATCTCATTCCTCTGTGTGCTGTTGGCTATGTCTATATACAAATAAGTTTTTATGTTTTGTATTTAAAAAAGTTACATTATATTGCCTCTTACTATAAAACTATCTTTATGACCATTTCTGCCTAAAAAGTCCAAGAGGGCTGCTCCAACCCTGCACTATGGTGTAGGTGTCCAAACCTTCTGTGTATGAGAACATTTATTTAAAAAAACAGCTTTTTTTTTTTTACAAAACTTGTGTATTTATAAAAACTCTAGCATGCTTTGTTTTGACTGTTTTTATGTTTACCATGCTGCAAAAATTTTAATACACATTAAAAAACTATAATAATATAGGTAAGCCTTAAAGCATAAACAGAACACAAATTTGCAGAAAAAAGAATTAAACAAGCCTAACTATTTCCTGACTTCTTCCAATCTGCTTGGCATGATTATTGCTTTCCAGAATCTATCAACTACTTGTTATGAATGACTAAGAAGGGCTGACCTTTCCCTGCAAGGTACAAATAAGTAGTACTTCAGGGGCTCTAACTGCATGACAAGATAATTCTATCCATTTAATATTGAAGTGATGTTGATGGTATCATTCTTCTCATGTCTGTAGAGGGAAAGTACAGCAGGCCTTTCTTCTGTCTTATTTCACTCGGTTGGAATGTTCATGATAGATTTTCTGACTGACTAATCGCTGTCACATTAACTTTCAGTATTTCATCCTCTAGCGCTGTCATGATAATGGTCATAATCAAAGTGGCTCATTGTAGGTAAAGGAAATTATAACAGCAAAGTAATATCATAAAACAGTGTTTAAATATGTGTAATTTCATTTGTCAGTGGTGCCCCAACACTTCATTATACATATAACCATCTCTCATCAGTAGAATTAGTGCATTATTCATTACTGTTAATTATTTTCACATAATGGCTGCCCTGATATATTTAACCTCCACATTATATCTTAGATAATAGGCCTGTAAAATTGAATTGTGTGTAGAGTGGAGTTCTGCAGCTCATTTACTCAAAGAACAAAGAATAGAAAAAGAATTCTAAATTGTACATTTGGGCCAGCTGGCGCCAAACATTTATTTCTGTCTGATTTGCATACACTGCACGGCAAAGTAATGACAGGCTGGTATCATGTAAGCTTCTTGGTTACATTAGAAACCAATTAGAATGTAGTAATAGGAATAGACCATTCCACTATTGTACATGATAATTGACAGAAATAAAATTACATGGAGAAAAAAACAGTGATGACACTGATATCTAATCTGTACAAAGCCGGAAACAATAAATATCACCAAACAAATGCTGCTGAATAGGCAATAGAATTAAAAAGTAAGACCATTTTCAGTTAGTGACATCTCTGAGTTTCTTGCTAGAACAGAAGTTGAGAAATTTCCAAACAAGTCAATTATTGATATAGGAGCCAGATATGTTAAACAATTTCCACTTAGTGGATTAGGATACATGTTTACTATCATTTTTTTGTTTGTTTTACATTTTCAAAGCGTCCCACCTTGCAAAGTCTTGTCCTAATGTTGAGGGACAAGAGCCCCTTCCTCACTATACAGTAGGTAACCAATATGGCAGTGCCTAATGCCATAAAGATATTCTAACCACAAACCCGGTAAGTGGCGACTAGGTGCAGAGTTAGAATTGAGCTAAATGCCTTTTTAAAAAAATAACAACAAGGTGGGGGTACATAACCCCTGACCTAGTATGCTGGACCCCTCTAATTGGCTAAATTCTACACTGAATATATGAAAAAAGTTTTGGATGATGGACATTTTAGGCAGAACACATTCTTTATAAAATTGATGGATATTTATTGAAATTTAAAAACAAGACAATTACATACATTTCTCATATATTTTCCATTCACATAAATTAGCCTATGGGTATAAAAGACACACCACCTATAGACAATCAAGACAAAGCCCGGAGGACCGGGCTGATCACTCTTGAAATGATAAGGATTGATGAGGTAGCGTGTCATAAGGTGCTCAACTCTGCTCTACATGTTACACGTAAGGAAACGCTTCTTCAGGAGCGTATGGCAAATTCTATAAACAAAAGAAGTTTTTTACAATTGAGTACATCACAATTTTACATATTGAATCAGAGTTAGCATAAAATATTGCTATTGCTCCAGTGAATTCAGAATTAAAACACTCCCCTGAGGGTGCTGCAGGTAAAGATGGGAAAGGGGGGGGAAGGAGGGAGGGGGGGAGAGGGGGAAAAAGAGGGAAAGAAGGGGGGGCCCAAAGAGGGGCCTTATCCCTAGATGTATATATGGTTATATTTGTACTTACATTTAAACATAGTTAAAAAAGAGAAACAGAAGAAACTGAGCCAGAGAATAATATCCTCAGTGGTGGTCATTTCTTCTGTTTCTCTTTTTTACCTATGTTTAAATGTAAGTACATTGTTTGGCTGTTCCTGTTTTTTAATTTTTTTAAAATTTTTATGTATATTAGACTGCAAGCTCCTGAAGAAGCGCTTAAAAGCGTGTAACATGTAGAGTTTTCTTTACCACGCCACTACCACCAAAAAGTTTTCCTTCTACTAACATCACTTCATTTGAATCAGTTTCATCAAATTTTCTTACTCTGGTAATCACTTCCTACACTAAAGATACACTAAATTTGCTCAAGCAGATTGAGGGATCGGTCGTTCCTCCCGACTCCCTGCTCGTGACTTTGGATGTTGAGGCACTTTACTCCAGCGGGGCGTTGAGACGATTCCTACCTTTCTCTATGAGGAGGATCACCACTAGTGAAAATATAATGAGTTTATACAATTGGTTCAGTTTCAAGGATTCCCAACATCTCCAGGTACAGGGTGTGGCTATGGGCACTTGTAGTGCCCTAGCCTATGCCAACCTGTAACTGGGAGGGTGGGAACGCAACCTTTTCTCTAATGATGCACTATCTTCCTTTGCTAAATGCACTATATCTATGATGTTTTTATTATCTGGACCAACACTAAGGCATCATTGGAGGCTTTCATCGAATCCCTGAACCAAAACTCATTTAATTTAAAATTCACCTTCATTTGTGATACCTCTAAAATACATTTTTAGATATATTTTAAGGATAAAGACAATTGCTTGGCAACTGACTTGTTTCGAAAGGAAACAGCAGGAAACAATCTTCTACATGCAACAAGTGCTCATCCACCAGTCTTAATTCGTAGCATTCCATATGCACAGTATATTAGATTACGACGTAACTGTATGCATCTAATAGATTTTCAAAGACAAGCCAAGTCCCTACGTTTACGTCTCCTAGAAAGAGGTTACAGTAAGACTTTACTCTGTCAGGCATACAACAGAGCAATGTGTCAGACTCACAACGAACTGCTGTACAGAGCTAGGATTCCTGATAGTCAACCTATGGTTGAGTATATCACAAGATTCTCTTCTCAACACCGCAAATTGAAACATACCATGACCGACCATTGGCATCTGTTACAAGAGGACCCAGAAACCCAGAAAACTTCTAAACAAGCTTTTTGTTACCTTATTTTGGTAGTGTCTGTTAGCCCATTGATGGATACCCTCTTTTGTTTCCATTCAGCCTTAAGACTATTGGAGCTTTATAGGCCTCATATGTATAGATAGGAAGGAAGAGGCTATGTTGGACTTTAATGGTACCGTATATCAACTGATGCTAAACAGTCAGAAGTAAAATATTTAAAGAAATGTATTACAAAAATACATATAATGGCAGATTTACAGATTAAAACAAATAGTGATAATCAAGGCAAAATTCTAAAGTTGGACCAGATCGTGACAACTAGAACATACATACATCTACATGTTTCGCAGGTTTACACTAGCCGCTTCTTCAGGAGTTTCTACAGTTAGATGGTGATTAAAAGATGATTATCACATAACTATGAATGTAGAAAAAATACATATTAGTCACAAAATACAGTGAACAGATATGAGTACTTTATGTGTACATATAATGGCATTATTTGTAAATAAAGCATCTGTTGTGAATCCCCAAATGTTCAATTGTCTTACCAAGAGGCGTCGCGTTGCAAGGGGCCCAAGAAAAGCTGACCCACCCCGGAGGGCAAGGGAGCCAGCTGAGAGGCACAGGATAAAAATGATAATAGTCTATTTAAGAAAAAAGATTGTAATCAGCTATACTCAAAAACCATCCATCCAGAGTGGTGAGTATAAGGTAAAATAGAATAGAGTTTCTTTATACAGGGGGTCCCCTACTTACAAACATCCGACTTACAAACCACTCCTACTTACAAACGGAGGGAGACAACAGGAAGTGAGAGGAAATCTACCCCTAGGAAGGGAAATTCACTCCTGTAAGAGTTAATATGGGAAAAAGGTGTCTCCACTGATGCTTTATCACCTATCCTTATTTCCCTAATAACCCCAAATTTTCAAAATCCAATTGTCATTGGGACAGAAAGTGAGGTGAAATCTTCTGAACAGGGGCACAGACAGCAAAACAAATGTTACAGGGGTGATAACCCTTCCCTATGCTATCTACAAAACTTAAAAATAGATTTTTTGGCTGGAGCTACACTTAAAAAATTTACCTGTTCCGACTTACAAACAGATTCAACTTAAGAACAAACCTAAAGTCCCTATCTTGTTTGTAACCCGAGGACCCCCTGTATAGGTATAAAACATTGATAGAGTTACATACCCAAGGGGGTGCATTCGGTTTACCAAGCTCAATGGGTGACAAAATGGTCCCTATAGAGAGGGGTGTATCTTGTATCTATAGGATAAGGGCAAATATATTAGCTTCATGGGTGTTAAATATGGCAAATGCACAAACAAATTGTAAATATACACGCATACACGTGAATAGCCGTGCATGCACATACATAGATATAATATACCTAAAATTATGCAATGTCAGCATATGTAGCTAGCTTGGAAGTGCAGACAATGCTATGTTGGGGGTGATGTTCAGAGCACCCCAAACGCAGCACCTATAGGAAAGATAGTGATTTAAAAATATCAGTGCATGCAGCCACAAGGTGCATATATATCTGTATATATACAGGTAATGTGACGCATATATTGCTATTATTGCACGTGGCTGTCTCACCTTCACAGTTAGTAGTGTTGACTGTTGCCTGCCTTAATAGATCATATTTGTACAGTTATATACGCTCCTGGGGCTAGGTCTTGTTTACCTACGGCCATATGCCTTTATGGGCTGGTTGCCTCTAGGTGGGTACGCACACTTTTGACATGCCAATTACTGTTTATACTATCATTAAATAATTGTTACAGTTTGATTCTGATGTTAGATACATTGTTTGGCTGTTTCCTGTTTTTAATTATTTTTAATTTATATGTATATTAGACTGCAAGCTCCTGAAGAAGCGCTTAAAGGCGTGTAAAATGTAGAGTTTTCTTCACCACGCCTCTACCACCAACCAGTTTTCCTTCTGCTAACATCACCTCATTTGAATCAGTTTGATCAAATTTTCTTACTGTGGTAATAGTCGCTTGTGTTAGGTCATGGGTGCTCAACCTGTGGCCCTCCAGCTGTTGCAGAACTACAAGTCCCATTAGGCTTTGCAAGGATGACAGTTACAAGCATGACTCCCAAAGGCAGAGGCATGATGGGACTTGTAGTTCTGCAACAGCTGGAGGGCCACACGTTGAGCACCCATGTGTTAGGTGGCGTGAGCGTTGTTTAGACTAAACACCATGTTTTGTTTTTAACATATTATGCCAAAAATTTCATTTTTAATCACAAAAACAAAAATGTCTATTTTGTATTGCAATGCTATGGGTGTGCCTCTAAAGTCCATGTCTCCTTCTCTTGAATAAATTCTGCAATATAGTACCAGGGGGTGCTGGTTTTATTGTCCTGGTGTTAATTTACTACAGGCCTGGAACCCACGGATGCACTTTCATTTTATCTTCAAAATCGAGTTACTATAGAATATCATATAACCAACCAATGGGGACTGGTGGGCTTTGAACACACCATCCAGATTATCTCTGTACACATGATTCAGAGCAACAGGAACTTGACTAAAGATTCCAACACTTCAAACTTCAACAGGCTACATACACTATAACTGAAACAAGTCAAATCAATATTTTAAGATTCTATGTTTTGTTTTGTTTTTTTCCTTCTGCTCTTTGATGGATGGCTTAGTAGTACAATGAGTTTCTACAGAGGTGTCACTGCAACAATTTCAAAGTTCAAAAAAAAAAAAAAAAATAAGAATTTAATTTTTTATTGTTTAATTGTAAGCCTAAGCAGCACTGTAGTTGCAAGTGTTGAACAGAAAAGTAAAACTCACATGATTCTTTTCATGGCTGACTCTCTTGGCAGTCTTTCAGAGTTCTCTTCTCTGCTATTCAGAGACACCATTAAGCAATCCAAACTAGCAATAGTACAGACGTCTTTTTTGGACAATGCAGTATGAAATATAATCATTTCTCAGTTTTTTCCTGGCATTGGCTTTTAAGAAAGAAGCAAATAAATTGTTTTATTGACCAATACAGTAAGCCTGAGAGATAATTCCAGAAATACTCACACTGAAATTTCACATTAAAAGCAGAACTTGTGTTGAATATACTGTTGTTCAAACCACCTTACTTTAGTCTGTATACTACAGATTAGATGCACACAGGAGAAATTTATAAAATTAACATTTAATACATGACCTCTGCTGCATCAGAATTCCTGCACCAGCCCAGCTAACTTGTTTAAATTAACATAAGCATGTACATGTGTATTCAACCCTGGCTCTGATTCTTCTTTTTTACTGTAGGTAGGTAGGAATCCATTGGTAAATTGCCAAGGGATGCTTTCATTTGTAATTTATTTATGAACATTACATTCCTGATCATGTAAAATTAAAGTCTTTAACTTGTTTTCAGCCTAGTTACCTCTTTTGTTGTCTCCTTGGACCTTTAAGAGTCCTGTTACAAGTACAGAATTACACATGGAAACATAACAGGAGGTGTATTCTGCTGGCTGAAGTTTTATGTTTGGCTGGCTGGGTAATTTAAATGCTGAGCTGAACAAATTACCAAGGAAGGCAGAAGTGGACACTAAACTAAAGTTATAATTACAATACTGTACTTAGAGCCCTTTCTCACTGAACCACCTGCCTCGTTAGCGGTAAAGGGCCACTAGTTTTAGCGGCCCCTTACCGTCACTTTAGCAGCATTTTTCAGCCACTAGTGGGGCACTTTTAACCCCTGCTAGTGGCCAAAGAAAGGGTTAATAGCGCCCGTGTAGCGCTGCTGCCGAATTGCTTAGCAGGCGCTTCGGCATCGGTGCCCATTAATTTCAATGGGCAGGGGCGGTGGAGGAGCGGCCCCAAAGACGCTGTTTGCAGGACTTTTTTTAACGTTCTGCCAGCACAGCGCCCCAGTGTGAAAGCACTCTGGCTTTCACACTGGGGAGCATTGAGAGACTTTTTCAGGCACTTTACAGGTGCTATTTTTAGGGCTAAAACACCCCAAAAACGCTTCCAGTGTGAAAGGGGTCTTAAAGTTTTATGTAGGAAAAATTTGAATTTACTAATTTAAACCTGCACTCCAAGAAAATTAAAAACATATCCTTGCAGTGGGGCTCCCCCAGACTCCCCCAGACTGTACGGATTAAATGCTTTTTGCCTAGGGTACCAATAAAAAGGACATTTTTCTTCACCTTCTTGCTTCCTGGAATGCAGAACAAAATCATTTCTAATGTTACCCTAGATAAATACAAGCATATGGGGGGTAGCCCCACTGCAAGGGTAGTTTTTTCATTTCCACAGAATTCAGCTTTCAAAATGAACTATATTATAATGGATATTACCATATTTCCATTATCATTCACAGTGCACTGACCAAACGTTGAAAGGTCACTATAACCAGAATTAAAAAATATCTCTACTCAAAATGAAAATAATTCTGTTTTTTATAGATAGTAAAAGGATAAATCACCTGCCCAGGTTCTTATATCTTTCAGGAACAATTTGATAAAATAACTATGCTTAAGTTCTTGGGTCTGCACACTTGCTGATGCTATTATAAGGGCATCCACTCTGCATGTTTGCTATTTTTTTAATATAATGGGACTGCAGCAAAAGACGCTGGAACACTGAAAGGTGGATGTGAGCATCTTAAACTTCATGTGGATAGGAGTAAATTTAGGAATGATTGCAGGATGCAGATTTGGAAACTATTTCACTGTTGGAGCATTCAAAACAGATCATATGCAAGAGGTGGTTGGTTCAACCAGAATACACCATTAGATAAAATACTCCTTTTGGTTAGGTTGACCCTTTACTCCTTGGAATACTTGGCTGAATCAGTAAGACACTGGGCTTAAATTTTAGTGGGGTTGGATCCCTTTTGCACAGCTCAGAGGTTAGCACTGTTGCTCTTGAGTCTTAGGTCCAACCTTTTCAGTTTTAGGTTCGAACAATTTCAAATTGTATAGAGTGGAAAGGGTTAGAACTTATGTCACATTTAGATTGTCTGTATCCTTGTTGCATATTGTCCAGCAGTTTCTGGTCACAACATAGTCTTCAGACAAAGGTGGGGATAAATTTCCCAAATGAGGCCTCAGGCAGCAATAAAAACCATTCCACACTTTATTTAATATGAAGCATTCTGGATGCTATTATACTTTAAGTGGCTATCCAGCGTAATCAAAATGCCTGTCTTTGACTGTTAGGTATGGTTGGGTATGCATGGGTTTGATTCCATGAGAGTTTGGAAAATCCTCTTTGAAATCCAGCTAACCCGAACTTGACTTAAAGTGTTACTAAACCCACAACAGTAAAATCAGTCTGTATATATAGTAAAGCATGCTTGTTATACTCACCATGGAACCTAAGGGGTTGATCCTTTGCATTGTGTAAAAAAAGGCAGTTTGATCCTGTCTTCTCTGATACTCCCCTTCTTCCACAGTCCCCAATCCATCTCCTGATAGTACAGGGCCTTGAAGGCACTCTGCACATGCTCAGTTTGGTGTGTATTGCTAGAGAGTTTTTTTTTTTCTGGAAGAGTGCACGTGATCACCACAGGGCCAATCAGCACTGTCCAGACAGAAGGTCAGGGGTTCTGCAGCCTTATATGACAATCAGAGGAGAATGAAAACGTACTATTATGCTTGTAGATCCCTCCAGCTGCCTTGTTTGCCTTAACCCTTTCAGGTTCTTTGCATGTGAGTATGTTGCTGTGCAGGCTTCTGTGGCTCTTTGGTGCTGCTTATGCTTTAGCTGGATCTTACAGGTAATTTACATTTTGCTAGCAGACTCTGTCAACTTGCCTCACATCACATGGATCATCCAATTTTTGAGCAGTGCTGGGGTTGTGATCAGCTGGCTGTGTCTAGAAGGATGCTGTGCCATGTTTGACTGTCAGAGGTAGCTGGAAGCTGGAACCTTATTAAGCAGACTGTGAATGACTCTATTCATGAACTGTCAAATGCGAAGCCCAGTTAGGTAGCTACATCTGTTTCAAGACGTCCTCTAGCCCAGAGGCAGTTAATTAGAGTGTTTTTAGCAAAACACATCATAGGTGATGACTTTGCTCTGTTTACCCCCTAGTCAGGACAATTAAAGAGGCAATTCGTTGGCAGGAATCAGTACCCACCACCTCAGTATCGCCTGTAGTCCAGTATTGTATCTTACTTTAGTAACCAAGGTAATCCATGTCTGGGCAGAGAAAATAAAAGTAGACAATTTGGCTATCAATAAAAAAACTATGGTTTTGTGGTCCCTGGGTTGAATCAAACCGACCAGTTACTTCATCAGTAAGGCAGCAATAGAAAAAATAATTGATTATTGAAAACTATATTGTATTCAGAAATGGCCAAAATAACCCTTTTGCTTAAGCCGTGGACTGCAGTTACCACTTCTATGTTTGATTTGGTGCAGAATTCAATGGAAGAATTACACTGATTGGCTCCTCCCTGTTCAGCAACACGCCAAAAGTAGAAATATTTTAAACTCATGGGGGTGAATGCAGGATTAATCCCTCAAAACAGAACCCCATCTCCAACACCAAGAAATGAGCAGGAGGATATATAGCAACAGATTTAGAGATGGTATATCTTTTAGGCTTGAGAAAGACTACAGAATGGGATGGAAGGTTCACAAACATCATTTCTTTGTTTGACCAAGTTCAAGACAACTCCCTCCCAGGGGAAGCAAATACTTTTTTTTGAGGTTTCCTTTGCCATAACTTGCCTAGTAGGGGTCAGGTTGAGGGAATTTGTGCTGGTTTGGGCAAATCATGTTCAGGATCCTTGGGACCTGTTAATAGTTCAAGATGAACTATGTAACTATGGACAACATTGGGATTTTGTTCTCATCTTCCAACCCATGTCATTGGGGTCACAAGCCAGGGTCAATTCATGCAGCGGAGAATTAGTGTTGGAGTCACAAGCCAACGTCAGTTACAAATAGCAACAAAGGTATCACAAGACAGCAGGCAGTATTATATGTGGAGCACAATATCCTGACAAGAAAACAGGAAACTGGGTGAACTTAAATAGCTGGCCAATCACCCTGGTCAGATGCAGGTAAGACTGCAATTCAGTTCTAAATGTCAAATGACAATTCTGTTCACTAAAACGAAGGCCTCGGGGGTAGAATATATAAGTCATGCTCCAGTCTGTAGAAGACCTATGTTCAAAGCCCATCAGACTCAGATCCTAATATTACCTGTCCCTTTCAAGGAATGTCCATTGGATGATCTTCTCTTTGGCTTCTCAGGATATCCTATGCGGAAATTTCTGATTAAACTGGGACAATGATAATTTTTCTCTGGTTCATATGAATCCTCTTCTGGTCCTTAACCTTTCTATTCTACCAGATACTATAGTTTACCATGATGCAGACAAAAACCAAAGTTGTTATTCACAATTAATTCTTCATCCACTTGCATTTGGACTGGGTCTGGTAAAGTGAGTATAAGTCCTGGGAAAGCATTATTTCTAAAAGGTTTTAAAAGAGTCACATAGAAGACAGGATGGATCATCACCGAAGAAGGTAATTTGAGTTTGTACACCACAGGTTTAATGTGGGATTACTTTAAAGGGACCTATAAACTTCAGGCCAATTTTTGGAGAAGGTAGTTTAAGCAGAAAATATTTTGTAGATAGTCAGACCTTATTGCTTATTGAATCAGAAGGAAATGGTTTGTCTGTGATTGTCTGCAGGTTTCCTACAGGATTCTCCAGCTTCATGTAATGCCTTTTTAGTAATTGTTGATTCTTTTCTAAAGCAGACAACATTGCATTTCTAGTTATGCCCAGATGAATCTTTTGAAAGGTTAAGAATAAAAAATGGATGAAGTCCATAATTGGTCAAAAATGGGCTATGAGAAATAGAATTATAGCAGGAAATGTTGTATGCAAAATCTTCTAATGATATGCACTCAACCCAGTTGTCCTGGAGATGGCAGATGAAACATTAGATATATTGCTTTAATGTTTGATTTATCCTTTCTGTTTGACCATAAGACTGGATAAAAATCAGGTCACAGTTGACATCAATCCCCAATGTAGAACATAACATCTTTCATAAAATTGAAGTGAACTGAACTTTTTGATCAGATATTATCTCATTTGGAAGACCAAGTTGTCTATAAATCTCTCACATTTAATTTTTCTTTGGCTGCAGTTATGCCCATAATGGGCAAATAATTAGCTATCTTTGATAGATGTTATACTACTACAAGGACAGTTGTAAAATTTCTTTGATGGTGGTAGGTCAACAGTAAAATCCATGTAAATAGACCTCCATGGGTGGGCTGGCACAGAAAGAGATTGTACTAGAGTCAAGACTAACAAGGAGGGAGCTTGGTACTTTATTTTGTGCATGGTTCTCACATGAGAGAACATAATCCTGTACATTGTTTTGGTAAATTGGCCACCAAAAGAAACGGGTCTCGTTTTTTCTAATTCCTGGGTGGCCAGCAGATGTTGAATTATGCTCTGTAGCAGGATGACCCCATGCCACTGTGTAAAATGATGGTTTACTCCAGGTTTTCTGGGTAGCTAGCACACTAATGACTCAGGTGTGTTCTGCATTCATATGAGAGCCAGATATAGAGCTCAGAGCCCCACCCCGTTGAGGAGATCAGTGTGTGAAGGGAGCTGTGTGAGGTTCTGCTGTGCACCATGGTGGCCAGGTCAGGACAGAGGAAGGCCCAAGCCTGAGAGAGAGTCCATAAGGGACAGAAGAGAAGCTAGGAAGCTGTACAGAGAGGGTCCATGAGGGACAAGAGCAGCTACAAAGCTATAAGGAAGATGCAGAGCTGAGGTGCAGCATCTGTGCATAAACGCTGAGATATGTTTCATTGTCAAGAAGACCAAAAAGGTACTGATGTTCAGGAGGCACCCTGAAGAGGTACTTGGAGCAGTAAATCTGCCACAATAGAGCCAGGAGGCTGAATGTTTTAGCAGTGTTGGTGAGAACCCCCTGCATGGGAAGACATGCCTGTGTGAAGTTTTTATGTTTGTTTAAATAAAAGTGGACAGGAAAGCCCTAAAAACTATATCTGACGTGGAGTAAATTCACTGTTATGGCACTACCATTGAGCTAAGAAACCCCAACGTGTCACAGCTCCACTTATTGCACTTTAAGTAGTGCCTATCCAGGGGTACACAGTCTTTTCCTGAAGGTCCAGTAGCCATCATAGTCATCATCGAGTTCAAATGGGTGTTTTCTGATAGGTTCATCATAGGCTTGTTTAAATCACTGTATACCATGCATGGGTAAAGGGTCCCATTTTTCTTTTCGACGAATAATAAAGGGGAACCAGTAGGGGGATGATGAAAGGTAGATAAAGCCTTGTGCTGGATTTCCTTTTAGAAAGTTCCTTACAACCTTCAGCTCTGGTTCTAAAAGAGAGTAGATATGGCCAAATGAGGTTGGGGCCCCTGGCAAAAGTTCTATTGGACAATCATAGGCTTGACGTAGTGGTAACTGATCTGTATTTTTCTGATCATATACAATCTTAACTACTTCCCAACCAGGCCATAGTAAAAATATGTTCTCAGTTTGAAGTGGAATACCGGGGTTATGACTGCAACCATGTGCCATAATCCCAGTATTGTTTTTTTCAGCGATTCTCTAACAGCTAAAAGTGATCCGAGCAGCTAATTAGGCGCTGGATCACTTTTAGAAGTAGTGGGAGGGGTCACCCCCCCTTCCACTGCTTTCCAATGGTTCTCAGGCTTGCATGGATGATCATAAGTCCGGTAACCGATCCAGCGGTTGCAGCGGCTCATCACAGAGATTAGCTAAGGAAATATGGTCTCAGCTAAATTCTATGGTCTAGGAGGCCTGGAGCATTATAGTAAAACATTATAGTTAAAGCTTTTGATCAATGGTATTTTCTTTTTGGTCTAATGCTTTGCATTGTAGAGGAGAGATGTGGGGACTTTGAACTCCAGATCTCTCTATAAAGAGGACTTGTCATGCTGTATCGTTATCGCAAGGGATATTTACATTTCTTCTGTTACTAATAAAAGTGATAAAAATTTTTTTCAAAGGGATGGCGTAAAAATAAAAAAAGGAATAAAATAAAACATTTACAAAATAAAGCGCCCCCATTCCCCTTGTGCTCGCACACAGTGGCGAATGCATACCTAGGTCACGCCCACATATGTAAACGGTGTTCGCACCACATATGTGTGGTATTGTCTTGAACATTATAAGAGCAATTATTTTAGTACTAGACCTCCTCTGTAACTGGTAACCTGTAAAAAAATTTAAAGCGTCGCCTATGGAGATTTTTAAGTACTGTAGTTTGCCGAGTGTGTGCAATTTTAAAGTGTGACATGTTGGGTATCTAATTACTCAGCATAACATCTTACATATTTTACAAAAATTGTGTTATTAAACTGTACAGTATATATATATATATATATATATATATATATATATATATATATATATATATATATATATATATATACATTATTTTATTTTTTTTTTTAATTAATTAAAATGTATTTTTTCTAAAAAAAAATTGCATTCGAAAAATTGCTGTGCAAATACCGTGTGACATAAAAACCACTGAAATTTTATTCGCTAGGGTCTCTGATATAAAAATATGTATAATGTTTGGGGTTTTAAATCATTTTCTAACAAAAAAACACAGATTTTTACATATATGAGAGAAGTGCAGAATTAGCCTGGTAGGCAAATGGTTTTAAAATGAAGTGCCAGAAAAAAGGGAGTTTGGGACTTTATATAAAGCAAATGAGTAGTGGAGGAAAATTGATATAAAATATTTAATCATATTGATATCATAGCATACAATCATTTATCATTTCATGTATATGCATCTGAGACGTGCAAAGATTAAACAAAGCACATTGTAACAGAGTATATATAACAACGCATGATCAGGATAATAGGTGTATCAATAAATAAACAGAAAGAAGATGGTATGAGCATGTACCAAAGCACCATGCCCGCTGCTGGCACATGTACCCACAAGAAATCTGTGTTCCTACAGAAAGGTATATAAACATCATACAGTATAATGATAGTAGGTAAATCAATAAATAATGGTCCGTGTAGCTATAGCATCGAGTAAAGCTCTACGCGTTTCGTGGGTTTACCCACTCGTCAGGAGCAGATGCAGCAAGCAGTTCTATAAAATATGCATAAAAGAAATTGTAAAGGACTATATTCTGAAAGGAAAATATCTCAAAATTATACTTCAGCTAAAGGCACTCACCAACCCGGACCAGAACTGCAGTGCGGGATAGCCGGTACATGGTCGGCCGAGAACATACCCCCCGCACGGGAGCTGAGGCGGCATAGTGCACGGATGCAACATCAGAAGGTGACAGAGGCGTGTAGGAAGTGAATAGAAATTCCATGTGGCAATAGTTGAATATATTCCATATAGCAGGAGTATCTGGAAATAAATTATTGAATATGTGTATAATTATAACAACCTATTCTAAGTAGGAGTAATGATTTTATATGTAAATAGATCCAATGTAGCGCCACAGGAAAGAAAAATGTAGTGGGGGTAGTGCCTAACGATATGGGAATATATATTGAGTAATGGGTAAATACATGGGACTATAATAATGTGGAATTCATGTGGCAATGATTGTAGTATACTTCATCGAGCAAGAGCATCTACGAATAAGATCTTTTTTGGATATGTATATAAAGCAATAACGGCCTATTTAGAGTAAGACTAATAGTTTTATATGTAAGTAAACCCAGTGTAATGCCACAGGACATGGTAATGTAGTGGGGGTAGTGCCCAAAAATATAAAAATGTGTATTAAGTGATAAGTGAGTTCATAGGACTATACAAGTGTGGGAAACTAAAAAAGAGTGATGGGTAAGAAAAATTAGGTGAACAGAATATTAAACTCGGAATGAGCCAAAAGAAAAGAGGAGGGAAAAATACAAAGCCAAAGAGGAAGATCTTACTAATGTTGTAACTAGCAATGCCAAAAGGTGGACATGACTAGTGTGCCGTGACCCCAAAGGGAGACTGGTCAATAGATCAGCTCACTGGAAGGGGGATGTACAAATATGCCGCCAACGCCACGCCAAAGGGCCAATGGGGGAGAAGATGCCGCACCTGAACCGAGTGAACACTCGGTAATCGGCGCGGAGACTCCCTCATATAAGCACACTAGATGTTATGGCTGGACGTCGGCGCAGTGACGTCACGAATGACATCATGCGCACGACGTACCCACCGTCACCCAAACAGCGTGACAGGCGTGGCGCCGATGCGCGAAGGGGCGCCCGCCCAGTCCCCCCAAGTGCAGGGCCAATGAAGGGAGGAGGGGGAGGGGCCTACTAGGTGCATCGCAGCTCCCACGATGAAGAAAGAACCCCAGCCGAATCCATGCACCAAACAACCAACATACAACAAGTGGCCCAAGGCAGAGAGAGTGTATATGTTGAAGCTATGAATAAAAGTAGTTAATGTGGGTAAATGGAACCTGCCTAGGGGATGCTGCATATAAATAGTATTTAATATTCTGTACAATGCTTGCAAATATAGATGTTCATAAATGCTGTATAACAAATATTAACAATATCCATGTATAAATGTATTAACCTTATTAAAAGGTCCCCTATAAATGAGGGCAACCTCACACAGGGATGGCAGGGGAACACTGCCAATCCCACATACTCAATTGCTTCCATACCGGTATCTGAGTACAATGAAAGGGGAGTTGGGACTTTAAATGAGGTACCCAAAGGTGCCTCCATCCCTATATTAAATGCCAGAAAAAAGGGAGTTTGGGACTTTATATGAAGCAAATGAGTAGTGGAGGAAAATTGATATAAAATATTTAATCATATTGATATCATAGCATACAATCATTTATCATTTCATGTATATGCGTCTGAGACGTGCAAAGATTAAACAAAGCACATTGTAACAGAGTATATATAACAACGCATGATCAGGATAATAGGTGTATCAATAAATAAACAGAAAGAAGATGGTATGAGCATGTACCAAAGCACCATGCCCGCCGCTGGCACATGTACCCACAAGAAATCTGTGTTCCTACAGAAAGGTATATAAACATCATACAGTATAATGATAGTAGGTAAATCAATAAATAATGGTCCGTGTAGCTGTAGCATCGAGTAAAGCTCTACGCATTTCGTGGGTTTACCCACTCGTCAGGAGCAGATGCAGCAAGCAGTTCTATAAAATATGCATAAAAGAAATTGTAAAGGACTATATTCTGAAAGGAAAATATCTCAAAATTATACTTCAGCTAAAGGCACTCACCAACCCGGACCAGAACTGCAGTGTGGGATAGCCGGTACATGGTCGGCCGAGAACATACCCCCCGCACGGGAGCTGAGGCGGCATAGTGCACGGATGCAACATCAGAAGGTGACAGAGGCGTGTAGGAAGTGAATAGAAATTCCATGTGGCAATAGTTGAATATATTCCATATAGCAGGAGTATCTGAAAATAAATTATTGAATATGTGTATAATTATAACAACCTATTCTAAGTAGGAGTAATGATTTTATATGTAAATAGATCCAATGTAGCTCCACAGGAAAGAAAAATGTAGTGGGGGTAGTGCCTAACGATATGGGAATATATATTGAGTAATGGGTAAATACATGGGACTATAATAATGTGGAATTCATGTGGCAATGGTTGTAGTATACTTCATCGAGCAAGAGCATCTACGAATAAGATCTTTTTTGGATATGTATATAAAGCAATAACGGCCTATTTAGAGTAAGACTAATAGTTTTATATGTAGGTAAACCCAATGTAATGCCACAGGACATGGTAATGTAGTGGGGGTAGTGCCCAAAAATATAAAAATGTGTATTAAGTGATAAGTGAGTTCATAGGACTATACAAGTGTGGGAAACTAAAAAAGAGTGATGGGTAAGAAAAATTAGGTGAACAGAATATTAAACCCGGAATGAGCCAAAAGAAAAGAGGAGGGAAAAATACAAAGCCAAAGAGGTTGCCGAGTGTGTGCAATTTTAAAGTGTGACATGTTGGGTATCTAATTACTCAGCATAACATCTTACATATTTTACAAAAATTGTGTTATTAAACTGTACAGTATATATATATATATATATATATATATATATATATATATATATATATATACATTTTTTTTTTTTTTTTAATTAATTAAAATTTATTTTTTCTAAAAAAAAATTGCATTCGAAAAATTGCTGTGCAAATACCGTGTGACATAAAAACCACTGAAATTTTATTCGCTAGGGTCTCTGATATAAAAATATGTATAATGTTTGGGGGTTTTAAATCATTTTCTAACAAAAAAACACAGATTTTTACATATATGAGAGAAGTGCAGAATTAGCCTGGTAGGCAAATGGTTTTAAAATGAAGAGGTAATTTTTCCAAAATTTGTAGCTGTTGCTTCAATAACAGTATGCAAGATATCCTTTTTAGGCAATAAACTTGGCAGTGTTCTGAAGAAAAGGTTTTCTCAATGGCCTGCGGATCAATAGTAGGGTTATGAACTGACAGCCATGGAATTTTAAAAATAACAGCGGAGAGGAGATCAGATGGAAAGATATTACTTCTTGATTTCCAGGTTCAATACTTAATTGTGGAGGAATAATCTCATGAGTGATTATGACGGAAGAGAGTGGTGACCCATCAACTATCTCCATGTGTACTGTGGGCATATTTCAGGTCCATGAAATTAGCACCAGCATCTCTGAGGAGAAAAAAATAACTAGTGGTTTTCCTTAAGTATAATGTCTATAACAAAATGTGGATGATAAATGATCATCTTGCTCTCTCCTTGTGCTAAGAACAGCAAGGATTGTGTATTGGACCCAGCTTGTTTACTAGATGTGGAGAGTTCTTTTTGAGCAGCAACTATAATTGTTCTTTGTAGTTTTTACACCTCAGGATGTAGTGCTCTGACTGATCACAATATAAACAAATCTATAATTCACATTTCCTTTTGGCAAATTGAAGAGTTCCTCCAATCTGCACAGAACTTTTAAATAGTTCAGCTGTGGATTGTGAGTTAGGAAAAACATTTGTCTTGCTAATCATCTTTTGGTTAATCATTTGAAGATTTTAATTCTCAGTTTGATAAAGACATCAAGACAACTTAATTTTCTCGCAGATCCTTTTTCTAAAGTGAATGTGCAGTTAGAATAATCAAATATGAAGTCCAATGCTGCCAAAAAGTTGTCAAGATTTCTCAACATAACATGGTCTATGGGGAAACCCATGCCAGGGCCTCATCAGTGAGCAAAGAACATATGAAGCCTGTCTTTGAGCACTGCATAGCATAGCAAACAGTTTGCTGCTGAAAATTAAGTTGGTTCAGGAAGCTTCTGTAATGTTTAGGATTTCCTGTAAATTTAACAGGCAATGAAAGGTGAGTCTCTATAGGATCATTGGGGGTAGCTGCTTGCTGTTACTGTAAAAGTAACCATAGCAAAGTGATTAATTGTCACCCTGATTGGCTACATGATTATATGCAGATGAGACACACTGCAGCCCTATTTCAGTTCTGCAGAACTATGAAAATGATGTTTGTTAAAGCAAAGGTTGTAGTGGCAGAACAAATAACTTATGCTCCAGTCTGTGGAAGGCTTAAGTTTAAGACCTTGCTCCTGACACAAAATCTCCAGTCTCTATGAACATTTATCCAAATGTTGTTGTGAAAGAAGGCCAACCAATTCTTGTACAGGAAAGGTTTCTATTCTACATTTTTCTCCTAGTTTTGGATCTGAGAACTTTAAACAGATGCATTAAGATTCAGAGATTCATGCTGCATGGAATTGCTGTAGTCAAATCCAGGCAGCTTTAGTATTGATCCGAGTAGACGACAAAACTGCAGTTTCTTTTATTCAGTACAAAAGGATAACATGGAGATAAACCCCTTTATGTGGGCACAGAGGAATGTGTTGTATTGCACCACACCCTACATTCTGGCTCCTTAGAATTTGCTGGCAGTAGGAGTGAGCTTTCCAGGGGCAGAAGCAAGGGATACACTGATGTCCAGTTGGGTTTGTAACCTAGCTTACTGTATGTGTAGCACCAATGGTCTTCAGTCTACTTAAGGGGATCCACAGTTATCCAGCTGTGATGATAGCAATCATTCCTTTTTAACCTTGTAAGCAGTAGTTCCCTCTCTTGCTGTCTCTGGTCCTATTCTTCTGCCAGAGGTCAAAGACCTTCTACAGAAGGGCTAAATACTGCATACAAACCCTGCAAGATTACATCTAAAGGCTTGGAGATTGAGAAGTAAAAACCGACTTACCTGGGCTGATTATCTTCAGTTGTTGGGACCTTTTTGAAGGAGAGAGCACTTACTACAAACCTCATGTATACTAGTGTTTACAAAGTGCAAACCCTCTAGTTTAAAAGGTTATGACCCCTTCACCCTGTCATAACAGTCTAGATATGTACTGGAACTTCTTCAGGCTGGACTAAATGTGGGCTTGGGTTTTAGCACCCTCACAGGGCATGCCTTGACTCTATCCTCATTGTCTGGGACATGATGTGCATTTTTTAGTTGAGGTGAGACATTTCTTAAAGGCCTGTAAAAGAACTCTTCCCTCAAGAAGGTAATCTATTCCCCCTTGGGATTTAAAAATGGAACTGGGCATGTTGTCTTGCCCTCCATTACTTATAGATCAGACTTCCCACAGTGGTAACAGGACATAATCTTGCCAGCAGTCTCGAAAAATGTCTTTCGCTTTAGATGTGGGCAATACACTGAGGAAATTTATTAACATGATCTCTTCCTTAGCGAAATTGGATGATTTATTCATCATTGAAATACTATTTGGGAACATTGACAATGGCCTTTATAGGCACTAAGATACACAGAGTTAAAAGTTAAACATCTTTATTACAAAAAAGTTATAGTAAAAAAAAAAAAAAATAGACATTGCTAAAAAATTCACAATATAAATATTGCCTAGGTGATATAGCTCACACCACCAGTTACACCAACAAATCGTATCCTGTATAGTCATTATAGCATCCTAAATGTTACAAATGACAATGTTCCAACAGCCTTGGTGTAGGTTTTTTAAGGCGTGCTGTGGCTCAGCTCTACATGTTACGCACATAAGTGCTTCTTCAGGAGTTTAGGCATATATTCTACATGAATAAAAAGACAAACAATGAATCTTACAGTAAATGATATGCATAAATCTATGTAAATAGTCTAGTATAATATGCTGGTTGTCCACCACCCGGCATGCAGAAGACTGAAACACCACAACCCAAGTGCACAGCTATGGGGACACATGCAAAACTGACTTGCCAATACAGAAATATAAAGTGGGTGTTACATAGCATGGACGGGTGGTCCTATAATAGTCAATTTCAATTTAAAAAGAGTGTACCCATGACCAAATGCAGCAGGACAGCATGAGCTGCATACAGGCAGAGAAATAGAAAAAAGTGTAAGATGGAAGCTTACAGTGTGTTCATCATGGTTGAAATTAACTGGTAAATGAACGGATGTCCAGGACACAACGGAGACTGTGGAAGTATGCCATCAAATATTTAAATAGTCTGTATAGAGAGTAAGAATAAGAACTAATTAATACTGCAGGCAATATGGTTTAGTAATGAAGAAAGAGAGGGATTTGGATGATATTAATATAGGGGTAAATGACCTACCCAACGGAGATAGGGGAAATGCTTAGCCAAGACCCATCGGTAATTAAGAAATATATCACAATGTGGTAAGCACGGGGTAAAAAGGCATATTAACATAGTGGCTATGGCCTTGGTGGATTTGAGGTCAAATAGCCCTTAAAGCCTGTAGCAGTAGGATGACTGCATAAGATCACCTACAAGAAAGAATGCATAATCTTATAGTGCCTATAAAGTTCATTGTTAATGTTTCCAAATAGTATTTCAATTTAATTAGGAGGCGGCACATTTCTATCGATCTTATATCCACAGTGCCACCCTGTGGTGATGGAAAAAATCTGTTTCAGATTTATTCATCATGTCTGGCGGTATCAAAAAGTGGCTTTCTGTATCCACTGAGACAATTGCATTGTGGCTGGTTGAGGTAATCTGGGAAATAAGACAGAGCCACACTACTACAGGGATTTCACCCTCATAAACAGAATTTTGTGTTGTGTTTCCAGAGTTTACTCTATCAGAGAGATTTCATTCTCATGATGGCCCATTTCTTCATTAGAAATTAAAAGAATTCAGATGACACAACAGTATGAAGTTGTCCTGTAGCAGGACAATGATTTAATGAGCAAGTAGGCCCACATTTACTAGAGACACAGGGCACAGCCTGGAGTTTTACTACATAAATTGCATTTTTTTACAGAGGATATATCAGTGTAAAATAAGCAGCAGTGCAGTATAAATCAGTAATATCAGGCCTAATTAGTTTATGCCTAACTTTTATTTTTACTATGGGGATGGAGAGCTGTAGTGATTGTGACTAATATAAGGTGGTGTTAGTGTATACTATTTTGAACTTATTTTTTTTTTTTTTATTTCAAATGATGCAGTGGTCTACTGCCAATAAAAGGCAACTCCAAGAACAGATAGTAACAAAAGATTGTTGTGTTTGTGTATCCAAACTTAAAAATTTCCTATTTGCATCAAATGAAAAAAAAAACTCAAGAAATGAAAACCCCGAACTACCACCCTTGGAGCAAAAGCCAAGTTTTATATGCCTTGCAGCATATAAAACAATAAAATAAAAGCAATTTAAGGTTGTTGACCTTTTTTACACACATTTTTCACCCAAATAGCAGTTCCCATGAAAGAGGAGAAAAAAAAAGCTTTTCACTAGATTTAGACTGTACTCTCTTTTGCTCTCAATGCTGAATAATTATTTGATCCCTCCTTTAGAAAGACTTCATTGCAAAATGATGGAATCACTTTGGGTATGGTGTTTTCTATGGTAATAACTAAGGTTAGCTTTGCACCAAACATAATATTTAGCACTAGGATGAAAAAAAAGATAAAAGTTGGTCTCATCAGATTGGAGATCCCTTTCCCACATGCACTCTATGGTTTTCATGGGACTTTTCACTAACTCCAAACAGTATTTGAGTTTTCCCAGATGCAGCTTTATTCTCATTATTCTTCCATAATTCTTGGCTTTGAAGAGTAGGCATCTCTGCATCTATTTCAGAGCTAATATTAGCCACTTGGTTGTTTCTGTGACTGATACCATCTTTACCCATTTGTGGTGGATAGCCTTTTCTGGGCATCACGGTTCTGACATATTTCCCTTTTTTATTAGAGTGTTTGGTGTTTGGAATTTCTTTACATAACCCAACACTGGAGAATGTATCTACAGAACTCTTTTTATAATATTGTTTTAATAGCAGCTTAGTATTTATGGCATTGGTAGTTTAGATATATTGTATGCAATATTATGTGACCTTCTGGAAACAGGCATACAGTATATATTTTGTGACATCAACACAGGTGGATTCGATTGAATTAAATATTAACTGCTAAATGCATTTAGTTGTACCAAATCTTATTTAGGGTTTTGCATAGTAATGCATGTGATGCAATAAAGCAGTTTATTTAAAAACAATATAGAATTTTATACAGTAAATTTTTTCCACTTTCACAAGCTTTTTTATTTTTGTATTTGTGTACACTAATGACATAAAATCCTATTTAAACTCAGGGCTATATACTGTAATAAATATGGACTAAATATCCATTGAATCACAGAAACTTGGTTTATCAATAGGGTTCCAAAACTTGTGGTTCATTATATACACTGTATAAAAACTGGCAATGAGCCACTGATGCTCATTGTCATTAAATATTCCACCTTGCAATAATTTTGTAACTTTTGTTCTACGCTCTGCTTACACCAAAAATTATCATAAAAATTTTAAAAATGTCCTCTGTGTAGAATATGTCCATAAAATATTAAATATTCAATTTTCTTCTATCATGGCTTGAAAAATTCATAATTACATGATGATCCACATAATAAGTCATTCTGAAAAGTCATATATGGCACTCCCCCTGTGACTCGGTTAATAATTTACTGCTGTGTGGGATTTTCACTGCACTGTTAGTCTTGGGAACATTTATTAAGCAAATGTTCATTTGCAAAGATCAGAATGTGAATGAAGAGGTAAGAATTTAATGAGAAGTGACAGACAGGTGAACAGTTTCTATATTGAACTTTACTAGGGCAAGCAGATGTAGTCTGCTTTTTCATGGCCACAGCAGACATATAAAATGAAATATAGGGGACTCCAGGAATAAAATGATACATTCCTGAAAGATCCCAAAGAATGACAAATGATAACTCATGAATCAGATGGAAAGCCTTATGACATATCAAGTTTGGAAATCATTTTATAGTTTTAGAAGTTGTCAGAATTGAGCATATTTGTTGTGTGAACATTCCAAAACCAATATTAAATGCCACTTGAATATAATTAACGTAAGTTAAACTCTCATAATTTTCATGGTAAAAGTACATGGTAAACATGGTAAAAATACTTTTACATGGCAAAAGTATGTGAAAACTAAAGTGTGTAAAAAAATCACCTTGACCAACAACTCTCGTCTCTAACCCGGACCTAACACTTAAGCCTAACCCTCATTAATTCTAACCCAAAATTATATATCCATTTTTTTATTTCTGTATGTGACATTATTAGTAAAAATTTAAATTGGTTCCTGTCCCTGGGACACCAGGAAAAGAAATGGGGAGAACAGTTGTCACTTGTATAGGAAGTTGCGGACAGCAATAAGTTAACTGCTCAAAGTCTTTCTAATGCCGCATACACACGAGCAGATTTTTCGACTCGAGTTCGTCGGAAAGATTTGAAACATGTTTTATTTCTAGGTCCGTCGGACTTTTGGGGAAAAAAAGTCCGCTGAAGCCCACACACGATCGAACTGTCCGACGGAGTCCGGTCCGCCGGACCAAGTCTGCTGGAAAGTCCACTCGTGTGTACGCGGCATAACTATGCAAAAATGTAGGTTTGTTTTTGTCGGTGTCCTCAGTGGATTTGTGTCCTGACAAAACATTTTTTTTACGATAGAGCATTGTGGAGGTGGGTGGTAAGCATCATACATCAGAGTCAAATCTAGCCTGTCTAATGTGGGGGTGGAGTAAAAAATGTCAGGGGGACAGAGGATGGGAGGTCAGCAGGGCAGTGTATGGGATTAGCAAGGCGGAGGACAGGGGTCAGCAGTAGGTGAGGCAAAGTTCAAAGGTCACTAGTAGATGAGGCAGAGTTCAGAGGTCTGTAGTAAGTGCAGCAGATCTCAGGGGTCAGTAATGGGTGATGCATAAGACAGATGTTGCATAACAGTGGGAGGAGCTTAAAGGGGGATGAATAAACAGAGTATGTGCCTAGTCGCTGTATAAATTGCACACATGTATCACAGCTCTTGTACCTACAAAATACTTCTACTTACTATGTCACAGGTGACAGTTTCACTGATAGACATTCAGAACGAAGGGTCATTTTTAAAAATTTAAAGCGCAACTCCACTTTTGAGAAAAAAATTCCCCTCTGGGTAATCTATGTACATTGCAAGGATCATAACAACCTTTGTTGCAGATTCCTACCTTTTGTTATTCTGAAGTAATCCATGTGTGTTTATCTTTGCCTCTGTACTGAGTGGGTCTAATGGGGGTGGTTTCATAATTAACTGTCAGGTGTGCGGCTGCAGGGCACTATTGAGGAAATCTGCTGGGCCTGCATCCCTTTAGACCTGCTCCTATTGAAAGTATCTCTCCAAAAATTACATTTTTTGGCAGGGAATGCCTGAAATCTGACTTGTATCTTAGGCAGACTTCTGGGAAAATTGGTGAGCCAATCATACAAACAGGAAATTATGTTTCTAGGGAGTGATCAGTACACACTCTGTGTACAGAACAACTCCATGTGGTCATATTGCAATGCATTCTCACAAAATTACAATGGCTACAGATTGAAAAGGAAAAGTAATTTTTAATAACATTCAATTACAATATGATTAGTGTCGCAATTATATGTGCTATATACATTTTTCTTTATTTGCTATTTTTTTCCCCCACGAAAGTGGAGTTACTCTTTAAATGTTTCCATCACATATGCTTTTCTGCACACAAAAAAGTGATCACTTTGTCTGTCTAAGCCTACCTTAACCACTTCAGGACTGCGCGCCGTCATTATACGTCGGCTGTTTGAAGAGGGTTAACGTTGTTATGACAACAGCTAGCTACCATAACCCCAGTATCCTCTTCTTCAGCGGGAGGTCCGCTTTCAGATAATAGTGGTCTCTGCGGTGGATCACTTTTATCGTCGGCGGGAGAGGACCCCCCCTCCTGCCGCTCTCTGGTGCCCTCCACCGCTTACCGGAGCCGCTGGCTCCCTGTTAGGTATAGAGATGTTTGAGGGGGAGGTGGCCCCCACCCATCTCCATACCATTGCAGGGTGGAAGCGATGTCAAAATGTCACTTCCGCCCATAGCTCTTAAAGCAACATTTTTTTTTCAAATGACATTACATTTTTTTTAATTGCATTTTAGTGTAAATATGTAGGGATGAGCTGAACCTGAAGGGTCTGGTATGGATTTTAAGGGGAACCCCGCACCAAAATGTAAAAAAAAAATGGTGTGGGGGTCCCCCCAAAAATCCATACCAGACCCTTATCTGAGCACGCAACCTGGCAGGCCGCAGGTAAAGAGGGGGGGATGAGAGAGCGCCCCCCCTCCTGAACCATACTGGGCCACATGCCCTCAACATGGGGAGGGTGCTTTGGGGTAGCGGCCCCCCAAAGCACCTTGTCCCCATGTTGATGCGGACAAGGGCCTCATCCCCACAACCCTTGCCTGGTGGTTGTGGGGGTCTGCGGGTGGGGGGCTTATTGGAATCTGGAAGCCCCCTTTAAGAAGGGGACCCCCAGATCCCGGCCTCCCCCCTGTGTGAAATGGTACAAATGTACCCCTACCATTTCACAAAAAAAGTGTGAAGATGGTAAAAATGACAATACATGCCTTGGGACAAGTCCTTTACTCAAAAATAAAAAAATAAAAATATCCCACGAAGTCCATTCATCTTTTTCTTCTCTCGCTCCGACGGAGCGAAAAACAAAAAAGCCGCATGTCGCCACCGATCTGCCTCCATGGGAGGCACCCGCCGCTCTCTGATGCACGGGGACATCCCTATGGCTTTCCCGTAGTGTCAGAGGGGGCGGGGTCACTCGGTTACATCACTGGGTGGCCCCGCCCCATCTGACACTACGGGGAAGCCATAGGGATGTCCCCGTGTGACATCATAGTGTGGTCCTGTCCTCAGTTATAAAAGAACTGTCACCTGAGAGGCCGGTCATTACGGCGGGTGCCTCCCATGTCACATTTTTTTGAGAAATGGTAGGGTTACCATTTCACACGGGGGGAGGCCGGGATCTGGGGGTCCCCTTTTTAAAGGGGGCTTCCAGATTCTGATAAGCCCCCCACCCACAGACCCCCACAACCACCAGGCAAGGGTTGTGGTGATGAGGCCCTTGTCCCCATCAAGATGGAGACAAGGTGCTTTGGGGGGCTGCTACCCCAAAGCACCCTCCCCATGTTCAGGGCATGTGGCCTGGTACAGTTCAGGGGGGCGCTCTCTTGTCCCCCCTCTTTTCCTGTGGCCTGCCAGGTTGTGTGCTCGGATAAGGGTCTGGTATGGATTTTTGGGGGACCCCCACGCCATTTTTTTTATTTTGGCGCAGGGTTCCCCTTAACCGTACCCCCACACCATTTTTAAAAAATTTTTGGCATGGGGTTCCCCTTAATATCCATACCAGACCTGAAGGGCCTGGTATGGAATTTGGGGGGGACCCCTACGCAATTATTTTTTAAATTTTGGTTCGGGGTTCCCCTTAATATTCATACCAGACCCAAAGGACCTGGTAATGGACTGTGGGGGAATCCCATGCCGTTTTTTTCAATGACTTTTATGTGTATTGCTGGGACTGACAATTCATTATAGGCATGAGTACTTAAATGACTTTTTTTCCTTTAGAAATATCATTTTGCTCTCGGACTGTTCTAAACATGGGAAACATGCGCCACTTTACAGGCATACTATAGACACCCCCCAGGTATGAAATTTAAAGGAATATTTCACTTTTATTGTTTCACTTTAAGCATTATTAAAATCACTGCTCCCGAAAAAACGTCCGTTTTTAAAACTTTTTTTTGCATTGATACGACTCGAACATCGGGTTCATCCCTATAAATATGAGATCTAAGGTCTTCTTGACCCCAGATCTCATATTTAAGAGGTCTTTTCATGCTTTTTTCTATTACAAGGGATGTTTACATCCCTTGTAATAGGAATAAAAGTGACACAGTTTTTTTTTAAAAGAACAGTATAAAAATGTTAAAAAAATAGGTAAAATAAATAAGAAAAAAACAAAAAAATGTTAAACGCACCCTGTCCCGCTGAGCTTGCGTGCAGAAGCAAATGCATACGCGAGTAGCACCCGCATATGAAAACAGTGTTCAAACCACACATGTGAGGCGCAACTTTGAAGCGTGACATGTTGGGTATCAATTTACTTGGTGTAACATCATATTTCACAATAATAATTTACTGTTGTCTTATTCTTTAATTCAAAAAAGTAATTTATTTCCAAAAAAAGTGTGCTTGTAAGACCACTGCGCAAATACGGTGTGACAAAAAGTATTGCAACAACCGCCATTTTATTCTATAGGGTGTTAGAAAAAATACACATATATATATATATATATATATATATATATATATATATATATATATATATATATATATATATATATAATGTTTGGGGGTTCTGAGTAATTTTCTATCAAAAAAAAAATGATTTTAACTTGTAAACAACAAGTTTGAAAAATAGGCCCAGTCCTTAAGTGGTTAAAGAACTTCATTAAACCAGCAACTGTTGGGACAATAAGCACTTTAATCATGACAATGTAGTGTACAACATAATGTATAGAATGCAAGGGTCAGGAGTAGATAACATACAAAACAAAATATAGAGTGCAGCATCAGGACAAGCCCACCTGTTCACATCAGATTCCCCTCTTACATCAAGAATCTCCAGAGATCCCCCTCAAACAGAGTCCCCCTAACATATGGTTCCCCAAAGTCATGCTCCTTACATCAGGGTTCCCAGAGTCACCCCCCAACATCAGGGTCCCTGGAGCCCCTACATCAGGGTGCCTGGGGTTCCTCCACCTTAATTCAGGGTCCCCAGAGCCCCCTTACATCAGGGTCTCAGGGGGTCCTCCCCTTACATCAGGGTCCCCAGAGCCACCCTAATTTTTACAGTCCCCCTCCTTACATCAGGGTCCCAAGAGTCCCCCTCCTTACATCAGGGTCCCCAGAGTCACCCCCCTTACATTAGGGTCCCCAGAGTCGCCCCCCCCTTACATAAGGTTCCTAGAATCACCCTTTTCTTCAGGACTAAAGGTGGTCATAGATGGATCAAAATTTGACCATTTAAGCAGGGATCAGCTGAATTTTGAGCCATGTGTGGCCATTACTGCTCAACAGAAGCCAATCTATTGATTGACTTCTATTGATCTGACCTGTTGGAAAAAAGCTGCTCGATCAGTGGCTGCAGACAAAATCTGTTTATTTTGACAGCAGAATCCCCCCACCTTCACAATACTATGGTGCAGCGAGGAGGATTCCCCCATCCATCCATCGGCTGAACCAAAAAACTGAGCCATGTATGGCCAGCTTATTAACACCGATGAAGGAACAGACTAAAAGCATATGTGAGTGGACACAATTTAAGTAATTTAAGACATAGAATTTAACTGAACTGCATCATCAAAATCAACTAACTAGAGGAGTTAATTGGTTTAGTGCAGGAAATACATTTATAGGCATTAAAAATAATACAATAAATGTAAGTAAGACTATAAAACCATCTATGTGCATTAACAATTATATATAGGCTATACAAAAAATATACAGCAAAAAACTAAAAAATAAAATAAAAAAGGTAATACAAAAGTAAAAAAGTGTACATTCTACAGATAACTGTGAACAGGTGAGTAAGTTTAATTTATTGCAGAAGAGACATCACATTTCACTTCTGCAACAAAAAGCCTGTCTGCTAGCTGTACTATCTCTAGTCCGAAATGTTATTTTTTCATTGTTAATACGGTAGGGAAGTATTCCTTGTCCTGGTGACAACATTTTAAATAGAGATAAACTTTAACCAAGTGGTTCCCACTTTTTATAGTGATGACACACCTTGATACATAACGTCATAAATTTGATTGTTTTGCATTCTTGTACTGTACAGAAGGTATGGACTTTCTGTTATGGAGCTAGGGGAAATAAACAATGGACTACATATGCATTGACATCAACTCCACTGATATCTGTGAGTCTCTCTTTTGCAGTGACAGATGGAACTTGTAGCCTTCTTAGGGATTTATGAATGGATGCTGTAACTGTACAGGCAGAGCTGTGCTAAATTCAAAAGAAAACAGGACATTCTAAGCAGAACCATCCCCAAAGCTTCATGTAAATGGGGGAGGGGTTTGGGTGGAAGTCTGCAGAATGTGAACATATTTTCTGTTACACCTTAAATAGAAGTGTAACAATAAACATGGTCACATAGGTGGACTATTTATTTATTTATTTATTTATTACAGGTACTTACATAGCACCATCAATTTACACAGCACTTTACATGTATATTATCCACTTAAAGACCAGCCTCGTTTTGAGATTTCGGTGTTTACATGTTTAAAACAATTTTTTTTTGCTAGAAAATTACTTAGAACCCCCAAACATTATATATTGTTTTTTTTCTAACACCCTAGAGAATAAAATTGCAATACTTTTTTTCACACCGTATTTGCGCAGCGGTCTTACAAGCGCATTTTTTTGGGAAAAATTCACTTTTTTGAATAAAAAAATAAGACAACAGTAAAGTTAGCCCAATTTTTTTTAATATTGTGAAAGATAATGTTACGCCGAGTAAATTGATACATGTCACGCTTCAAAATTGCGCCGTGGAATGGCGTCAAACTTTTACTCTCAAAAATCTCTATAGGTGAGGTTTACAAAATTCTACAGGTTGCATGTTTTGAGTTACAGAGGAGGTCTAGGGCTAAAATTATTGCTCTCGCTCTAATGATCGTGACGATACCTCACATGTGTGGTTTGAACACTGTTTTCATATGCGGGTGCTACTCGCGTATGCGTTCGCTTCTGCACGCAAGCTCAGCGGGACGGGGTTTGTTTAACATTTTTTTTGTTTTTTTCTTATTTATTTTACCTATTTTTTAAATATTTTTATACTGTTCTTTTAAAAAAAAATGTGTCACTTTTATTACTATTACAAGGCATGTAAATATGCCTTGTAATAGAAAAAAGCATGACAGGTCCTCTTAAATATGAGATCTGGGGTCAAAAAGTCCTCAGATGTCATATTTGGAACCAAACCAACAACCCTAGTGCTGCTAGGCAGAAGTGCTAACCACTTAGCCACTGTTATGTTTGCCACAAAACACCTAAAATGGTTTCCGTGTTCTTAAATTATACAAAATAAAAGGCTTAACAGACCAGCAAACAAGAGGCTAAATATTGCTTTAATTGCTATTTTATTTATTTGGGGCAAGGGGGGCTACAATCCCAAGCTCTTTTGTATTCTTTTATATTTAAACCTAAAGCAGTAACTGCTCTGTTGTGCTATTCTAGTATTACTGAGCTAGCACAATTGTTTTTATTTGAATTTAGTTTAATTTAATTTTTTTCTTATTTTTATTTTGTTTATTGGAAAAATACCACAGCTTTTCACTCTGCTGCTCTCTACAATTGTGGGAGGCCAAACATTCTTTTAGAATGATCTCATAACTGTAACCCTGGGATCTCTTATGCCGCGTACACACGGTCGGACTTTTCGTCTACAAAAGTCCGACAGCCTGTCCGACAGACTTCCGACGTACCTTCGGCGGACTTGCGGCAGACTTTCTTACGAACGGACTTGCGCACACACGACCACACAAAAGTACGACAGCCTAGTACGCGGTGACGTACACCAAGTCCGACGAGACTATAAAACGGAAGTTCAATAGCCCGTACGACACCCTTTGGGCTCCTTCTGCTAATCTCGTGTTTATCTCGTGTTAGTAGAAGTTTGGTGAGAGACGATTCGCGCTTGTGAGACTCGTATTTTTCAGTTCGTTTTAACTGTTGTTCAGTCTGTGCTTGTGAGGTTTGTATCTGCTTTTCAGTGCGTTTGGTCAGTTGGCATTGAGAAATCTTTGTTTTATTGGCCGCTCGTTCCTGATTTTCAGGTCGTTCTTCACAGGCCTTGCTGTTCTTCAGTGCGTTCTGTTTAGTGCGTTCTGACCAGCCGACCGTTTTGAAGCCATGTTACCTGTACGTACTCGTCGTAGAGCTCGTGCATTGTATGTGCTTGGTGCTGTAGTTTATTCTTCAGCCCAAGACCAGTCCATGAACAGGGCGAGGAGGAGTTCATGGACCAAGAATTGGTTGCTTCAGCGTGACCAGTTCTGTCACATGCCTTTGCTCCGTGAGATCCGTGAGAATAATCCTGAGGATTTCAGGAACTTTCTCCGGATGACGGACCCCGTTTTTGACCGTTTGTTGGCTTTGCTGACCCCCTATATCAGCAGGCAGGATACCTGCATGAGGCAAGCCATCACTCCGGAGCAGAGGCTGGTCGCTACCTTGCGGTATTTGGCCACAGGGAGAAGCCTGCAGGACCTTAAGTTCTCGACAGGCATCTCCCCCCAGGCTCTGGGGATCATTATCCCAGAGACCTGTTCTGCCATCATACAGGTCCTGCAGAAGGACTATATTAAGGTAAGATATTTTTCTTTTATTAGCATCACATGTTCTTTTATGTAATCTTTGATAATGTGATGTATTTCTTGCTTCAAACACTACTTACCATCATTGCAATATAGTGTGAATGTCCCCTTTTTATCCTCACACATGCTGGAATTTTTTACTGTTATTTTTTGTCATGCATGTATATTTTCCTTCAATAATCTTCCCAGCATGAAGTGATGGGAACATATCCACCTAGTCTACTCATTTGGAATGTATTTTGTTTGAGTGTATTTAGTGTGCTGCTAATGAGCAATTATCTAGATTTCACAACCCCCCCACCCCCCCCCCACCCCCTAAACTCACTCCAAATAGTGTGCTGCTAATGAGCAATTATCTAGATTTCACAACCCCCCCACCCCCCCCCCACCACCTAAACTCACTCCAAATAGTGTGCTGCTAATGAGCAATTATCTAGATTTCACAACCCCCCCACCCCCCCCCACCTAAACTCACTCCAAATAGTGTGCTGCTAATGAGCAATTATCTAGATTTCACAACCCCCCCACCCCCCCCACCTAAACTCACTCCAAATAGTGTGCTGCTAATGAGCAATTATCTAGATTTCACAACCCCCCCCACCCCCCCCCCCCACCTAAACTCACTCCAAATAGTGTGCTGCTAATGAGCAATTATCTAGATTTCACAACCCCCCCACCCCCCCCCCCACCTAAACTCACTCCAAATAGTGTGCTGCTAATGAGCAATTATCTAGATTTCACAACCCCCCCACCCCCACCCTCGTTAAAATTTGCTGGAATGTTCTGTGGTGTTGATTTGTCTAAAGCAAATATATGTTGCACTTTGCAAAATGCATGTGCACTCTACAAGTGCATTTGTTCCAGTGCTTTAGTAAATGAGCAGAAGCTCTGCTGATTTCCATCATCAAATCATATGCAAGCCTCAAAGTGTTTTCATTAATTGCCCTTGCATGTGATTGTGTACTCCTTGCAACATGAATGCCTTTTTACATTACCTCATTTACTGTAAGCTGGTTAGCAACTGCACCTGCAGAGTGCGACAACTGCAGTCTTGTAGCCTTTTTAGTCCCTAAATTCCTGCGTGTCCTAAAAGTAATTTTTTTTAGGGATTTCACAACCCCCTAAAATGTAATCAATGTTCCATCAGAGGGGGTGAGCAATCTGATAAGTGTGCCTTTCCATATTAGTTATTCCAGAACAATTAAATTATTGAATGTTATACTGATGCTGGGGAATAATGTTTTTAATTGTCTAATTTTCTTGCAATGTTAGCTTCCAAATTAATTGATTTTGGTTTTCTTGTTTGATTTCCCAGTTTCCTTCAACGCCACAGGAATGGCAGACTGTGGCATCCCATTTTGCCAGCCGTTGGGACTTTCCCAATTGTGGAGGGGCTATAGATGGGAAACATGTCCACATTGTGCCACCACCCCATTCGGGGTCATATTATTTTAATTATAAGGGGTTCCACAGTATTGTTTTAATGGCGGTGGTGTCGGCACACTATGATTTTTTATATGTGGACGTGGGGAAGAATGGCCGGATGTCGGATGGAGGAGTATTTGCCCAGACGGAGTTCTGCCAGCGTCTCCAGAGTGGTGGCCTGGGATTGCCACCTGATGAGGATAACGTGGAAGGACTCCCCTTTGTCTTCATTGCCGATGAAGCCTTCGCTCTCAGCAAGCACCTCATGAGGCCATTCCCCCAAAGAACCCTCACCCCGGAGAGGAGGGTTTTTAATTACCGGCTGGCCAGAGCTAGAAGAGTGGTTGAGAATGCGTTTGGAATTCTGGCCAGCCGGTTCCGCCTGTTTCAAACAGCCATTAATTTGGCGGAATACAAACTTAATTTTATCGTTTTATCGTTGCTGCATTCTGCACAACTTTTTAAATAAGCATTCTCCAAATTATATAGGCACAGTTGGGCCTGAGGCCGGACAAATAGAAGCCAACCTTACAGGCCTGGATACTGTCCGTACTGGCTTGGCCCCCCAAAGTGCCCGTCAAGTTAGACAGCAATATGTTAATTATTTTATGGGTAGGGGGGCCATTGCAATGGGCCAGGATATATAATTTTTGACAATAAAAAAAATTATTGATGAAATCTTGCATTATATTTATTGCTTGTCTTTCTTTTGGGCTGT